>NC_060157.1:18156851-18214563 GCF_021292245.1 Micropterus dolomieu | reverse complement strand
CCCCCCCCCCCCCCCCCCCACTCCTTTCCCACTTCCCCAAAGCTTTTGTAATGTTATTGATTCTATTTTAAGAAAATGTATTTATTTTCAAATAAAATATTTATTTAAAGAAATTCTTTCTTCGTCAGTGACTCCTTTATCCACCGTTAGCCGTCGAAAAGAGCACAGTGTGACACATGGACTTGATAAATACATAATACTATGTTGCTGTATGCCCAGCTGTTGTGTTAACGGTCTGAACCACAGAGGCTTATGAGACTCTGTCGATTATTTGCTTGAGCTTTATTCTCTTGTTGGTTTTAGACACTTCTCCACCCACAAGAAGTGATGAGCAAACAGCAAAGTACAAACTACATATCCTAAACAGCTGTGAGTCAGTACTCTGTCAACACAAAGCTGGACCCACCAACATTTCTTTAAAACTTAATTGTGCGTTATATAATTTGACGATTAGAACTTTCAAAACCAATAACCCTGCAAAGTGACAGCAGTAAAGTGTTAACAGCACAGCGGTGTGATGATTTGCAAAGAGTAACAGTGGCTGTATTTTAACATGAATAATTTAATGTGAAGAAACACACATGCATCTGCCTGCTGTCTTCTTTAGTAAGCCTGTTTTCCAAAATCTATGCCAAGAAACTCACTGACTGATGTGATGCATCATTTTATTGGCATGTAATTTTTTTTTTAACAAGACCTGCCGTCATTTTGCTTATCTCCAAGGGCTCACTGCACATCTCCAGCCAGAAGTTTTGTTTTACTATACTGCTGCCATTAGAAGAAGGTTTCTGTGGGGATTTATGGGGGGGAAAAAAAGAAGTAAAAATAGTCTCATTAAAATTCTAATTAGCTGTGCAGTAAAGTCATATTAAGAAGACCTGAAATACTCATACTGCTCTACATGATGTTAGTCAAAGCGGCGTTTTGTCCTTGAGCTGTTTTTAATGGATTTTTGAAAATTATCAGAGCTCATGACTTTCAGACATGCAGCAGTCACCGTGGCTAAATGTGGAAAATAATGGTGGGAACGGTCACAGCTTGCAGAGGGTCATTTAGTGTAACCCTAGCCAAAATGCTGTGCACCATTGACAAAATTACAAGATGTTTCAGTTGTGTACACAGGAAATAACGCCCCCCCCCCCACCCCCCCTTTTCTCTATTTTTCTCAAAAGACAGGACAGGACAGGCTGCTTCATGGTTCAGTATATTCACAAGTGTCCAAGTGAATAACTGTTTACCTGGTCAAAAGTCTCTCACAATCTCACTCCCTCTTCCTCTCTTTGCAGTTCTTATGCAGTAGTTTAGTGTTGTTGTCTGTGTATTTGCTGTGGGTGCTTTCGCATGTTTAGGTCTGTAAAACACATTTTGATGCGAATAAAAAATATATGCTATATATGCAACTATAGCATTCATCAAAATGTGATTCTGGCTGTAACTGAAGGTGCGTATGTGCTATTTTCCACGAGTGCTATGGCATCTCACACCTGTTTCCTGCTGTGAGTGAAATGCACCACTTACCGTACCAACATGTGCAAGATCAGTTCACCTTGCAGAAATGCAGCATAGTGAATAGATAATATGTTAAAAAAAAAAAGTACTACAACACCTTCCACAAATCAACAAGGAGCTGATGTTGAAGTTGAGGGAACAGTAGTAGGGGACCTTGCAAACAAGCATTACCAGCCAACGATATGTCAGGGATGTTACAGCCATTCCTCGGAAAACAGCTACCCGCCATCTTGATGCTTCGACCTGGGAGTAATCAAAGTTTGCAAAGCCCATGTTGAAGAAGTTCCAAACCTGTTTGTCTAAGGGACAGACGTTGGTCAGTCTTTATAATTGTGGGAAATGTTTGAATACAGTGTCAAAGAGGACGCAGTATTTCACTTCACATGCTGAAAGTCTGGGATAGTTGATTCCATATTCACCACAATTGGGTTCCTTCACTGGAAACATGCATTTAATAAAGACAGAGGCCGGATTAAACGTTCAGCGTTGAAGACACATGTTGAGAAATTGCAAAATGTAGACAGAGGTATCAACAACGGTTAATCCAGAACAGCCAGCTGTAAGTGACATGATGAAATATCCTGTATAAAATCAGTTAAATGTGCAAGGGAGCAGTTGATTGTTTCTGTCTTTATTTGAACCCACGTTTAGGAAAGATCCAGATTCTTTTAAAATTGCTAATGGCTATGCCTGAAAACACAAGATGCAGTTCGAGTAAACACCCTCACAATGAGTTGAGTAGAAAAGTCAGTGAAATATTAACTCAGGAAGTCACACATGAAAAGGTCCCAGTACATTATTAAAGCAGTTGGCACACAGGATCAGAAAACATTTTTGGTTGACGAGCACTGGACACACGTCTGCACAGGTTTGTCTGCTACAAAGAATTTTTCGAGTGGCCTTTTATTGTGGCCAGCCTAAGGCACACCTGTGCAGTACCCACGCTGTCTGATCAGCATCTTGATATGCCACGCCTGTGAGGTGGATGGATTATCTCGGCAAAGGAGAAGTGCTCACTGACACAGATTTTGACAGATTTGTGAACAATATTTGAGAAATAGGCCTTTTGTGTACGTAGAGAAAGTCTTAGATCTTTAAGTTCAGCTCAGTGTAGTAGGCACAGTGATATAAGAGAATGAAATAATTTCAAGCTGTAGTAATCAATATTGGAATATTAACAATGGAAGAGATTACAAAGTGTAATGTGAAAGTTGGCATGTATAATAATTATCACCCAACTTTACTTCCCTTTAGAGCCCTTTAGCTCTAAGGAGCATTTCAGCTCATTGTTTTGGTTTTGCAGTCCACAACTTCACTGTT
This sequence comes from Micropterus dolomieu, assembly GCF_021292245.1. Classification (NCBI taxonomy): domain Eukaryota; kingdom Metazoa; phylum Chordata; class Actinopteri; order Centrarchiformes; family Centrarchidae; genus Micropterus; species Micropterus dolomieu. The sequence continues at coordinate 18,211,734 of NC_060157.1, read as the reverse complement.
TTGATTCACCCAACCTTGTGTTCAACAGCAGCAAACAGCTGTTTTCAGTGAAAAAGCTTTGATACACTACCTGCTCAAGACCAAATGTCTGACAAAATTAGCTACTAGCTGGTGAATATAGTGCAACATTTAGCAGCTAAGAAGCCAGATATTTCTTTTATGAAGTCTAAAACAGAGCTAAGAGGAGAGTAAATATTGGACCTATACTGGACACAGAGAGAATACACTGCTTGCTAACATGTTAGCCGTAACAACTTTATAAGGGGACGATATGTCAGTGTCAGCTTGTTCCGTTGCCCCTCCCCAGTCTTTAAAGAATTCAATTAATACTGCTTTAAAGTGATGTAACTTTTTTCTGAACAACATCCATTGTGGCCAAGAGTGACAATTATGGAAAACTGGAAAAAGATGAACAATAGCGCACTATAGCAGTGCATAATGCATGTGACTGTACAGCAACTATGAGTCATACCGCAGCAGTATCTTAAATAATATTTCAAAGGCCTGCTCTATATGAAATGTGCAATGACATAACTTCTGCTATGAATTTGTGTTATATAAATAAAATAAATAGCTGCTATAAGCTACTGGTCACACCAGACCAAGTAGAGCAGCACAACCTCTGGGTGTTTTATCATTAACGGTGGTGTGTGTTACTGTTTATGAAATTCATAAAAGGAACAATAAGTCTTCTCTTCTGGAAAAAGTTTGGCTATAAATTTTTAAATATATGTAATGACACACACTTAGTGGGACACATAGAGTAAATGTTAACACAGATACACACAGATAGTTTACAGCAGTGTCATCTTGTTCTTACATGCTCCACAAATCTGTACAAATTTACGTTTGAGTGCTAGCCGAAGAGATGATTATCTCCTAAATATAAACAGGAAACTGTATCATTGAGCCACTTCCTAAAGCAAGGCGGGGAGGTTGATATCCACTCTCAGAATAGCCCTTCTGGCTGTAAGCATACCAAACATGAGAGCCTGCTGGGTCTCATATGGTAGCTCAAAGGCCCACTCAGAGCAGCCCATTATTACAAGAGCGCAGTCAAGGGTGACTTCGTTTTACAAATTATTAGATTGAGCAATTGGAATATTTTCTCTGTAATTCAAGGCACAACCAAGATCAAAGCCCAGTCCTTCGATTTACATGTGTTATCTGTGGATGAAATACATGCTAAATTGACAAGCATATGCAATGCTTAACCGTGAACTGTCTACCATTGATGGAACAGCACTTGACAAACTGTGACCCTGAATGTTTGGAGGCTTCCAGGCTGTTTTAAGAATTACTGTAATGTGTCAAGCTGATTCAAAATTTATATAAATAAATACAATACAATATGCAGCCCCATCCTTTATTCCAATAAGACATTTGACAGCAAAAAAGGAACACAGTGTAGTCCAGCAATTAAGGTGAACCTGGCTCAACTCAAAGTCGTCTGACAACACACTGCAACGGTAAATCACATACTAGGTGCAACTGCATAGTCCTTGTAAATTACTTTGTAACACAGTTTACCACAGCATCATTGAACATACAATATTGTCCGTGTGATAACTTTCCAGAGTTGCAGAATGCTGTCTCAGAGTATTATAGCAGCATTTTGGCAGCTGGTAATCCTCCAAATTCATGGATGTATCACTTCTCAAACCAGCTTTAGGTGGAATACTGGTTTCTGCTTCAATATCAAACAACTTTAGACACTCTCTAGCTAGAGAATAAGACCAGTAGGCCAGTATACCATCTCTCTTACATTATATGACCAATTGTAATACTACTACTGTGTGGAAGCATTTTGGAACAGGCATTGTGATGGTAATGTCATATTAATGTGATTCCAATGTACTGTCTATTACAGGGAATATATAGGATAAATACTGTACATGCCACATTTGACCATTCAGATCGTCACAGGTCACAGGTAAATACAGGGTTGCAGCGTGCATAGCTGTTTTGTTCACTGTTGCTGGGTGACAACATGAAGTGGTCACCCAGTGTGTTCTGGACTTGGACTAAATATTGATGGAGAAAAATTGCTTTCTTTCAGCATTTGGTGAAATTTGATGACATTTCAGATAAATTATTGGGGGTGACATTTGTAATTTGTGAGCTTTAGAGATGCTGGTAAGCAGATATTGTAACATTTGGACACAGCCAGGCTAGCGGTTTCCCTCTGTTTCCAGCCTTATGTTCTCCTGGCTGTATTTCCTATAGAGACATGAGATTGATATCAACCTTCTAATGTAACCTTTGACAAGTGTATCTCCCAAAATACTGAACTAGTGAAAATCACTTATGAATTTGAATAAATGCATATATTTACGAAACTGACATGACATTAACATTCAGTGATGCCAAAGTCTGCAGAGAAGTACGAGGAATGCTAAGTTTTTCTCTCTGCTAGTATTCAGTGTATGACACACAGATGCAAAATATAAATGCAAATGTGTTTTCAATATACTGAAGAACTCACTGCTTTTTCGTGAAAATAGTGATGTGAATAGGTAATGATGGAGTATAACATTGGCAAACATATTTACTTCAACTTGAAATGGATATAATAAAGCAGCAATGTTAATGTAAAAGCAAATGATTATACTAAATAATTGTGGTTGGCTTCTGTAATCAAAACCACTCAACCATCCAGTTATTGCTGCAGCCCATTAATGGCAATACTAAATAAAATGGACCAGAGTTATCATTAAGTTTTCAGTGGCACAAATGGTATATGCATTAACAACAGAATTTCATACAGATAAATAGGATGATTATACCGTATGCTGTCTCATTGAAAATGAATAATTCTGCAGGCTTGCAGCCCCATGTTGTGATTTGATAAGACAGGTGTATATTTATGTAAAAATTATGTCTCCTGTAGCTAAAATTGAATTTGCATGTACTGTGCAAATGTTTGTGCAGGGGTGGAAAATCCAGTAAAAAGTAAAAATGATAATAGATTATATTAATCAAATTAACAAAATGCAAAGTAAGTCAGCAGATAAACAAATCAATATTTGGTGTGACCCCCCCTATGCCTTCAACCAGCATCAGTTATTCTAGGTACACTTGCGCATAGTTTTTGTAGGAACTCGGCAGGTAGGATGGCTGCAACATCTTGGAGAACTTCCCACAGTTCTTCTGTGGATTTAGGCAGCCTCAGTTGCTTCTCTCTCTTCATATAATCCCAGACAGACTCTGTGATGCTGAGATCAGAGCTCTGTGGGGGCCATACCATCACTTCCAGGACTCCTTGTTCTTCTTTATGCTGAAGATAGTTCTTAATGACTTTAACTGTGTATTTGGGGTCATTGTCATGCTGCAGAATAGATTTGGGGCCAATCAGATGCCTCCCTGATCATCCCTCAAAATATCATAAATAATAATAATAAATCTGCCTGTACACCTCAGCATTGGGGAGACCATTAATTCTGACCAAATCCCCAACTTCGCAGCCCGTCTGCCTTGAAATGTCTGCATAGGAAAGACCTTGCTGATGCAGTTTAACTACCCTGTGTCATGTTGCTGTGTTCAGTCTTGCCATGGTGTATGACTTTTGACAGTAACCTGTCTTCAGCAGCCTCACCTTATTAGCTGAGTTTGGTGTTCCTCACCCAGTTGTATTACTCCTACGCAGCTGTTTCTGTTTCAGTTAATGATTGTGTTTCAACCTACATATTAAATTTATGATCATTAGTATCTGTTTGGTGTAACTGTTTAAACACATACCTGACGATATGCCTACAAAATCCCTGACTTTGTGCAAGTGTACCTAGAAGAAATTATGCTGTTTTGAAAGGCACATGGTGGTGACATCAAAAAATTTTTTTCAAATAATTTTTCTTTTGTTTACTCACTTAGCATTTTGGTAATTGCACGAGTCATCTATTTCATTTGAATGGTTGGGCACAATTTACTCTACTGTATGTTTCATGAGTCACATTCTCTGCTTGCTCAGCCACTGTTCCAGTGAAACTACTCTGTGTTGTAGGTATGGAACTGTAGCTGCAAAGGGAAAAGTGTTAAAAATGGAATTGAATTAATGAATTAAGTGGGGGATTTGATAAAATGAAGTAGTGATACTAGACCTTCAATGTGAATCAAGCCCCACAGTTCACCATAAAGGGAAATAGAACCAGAAAATAGAAACCTGGAGAGGCACGCCTTGCTGTGTACAGTATACACATGATTGTGTCCCTAACACAAAATACCATTACGTGCCTTTGCCTTCTGATCTAACTGGTTCACTTCAAACAGCGTAGCATCAGTGTCAACTGCTTTGCACGTGCAACCATCTCTTAGCCCCAATCTCTTTGTCATGTCTGCCAGCCAAGTCTAATCCAGGACACAGAGCGGGCCTGGCACTGCCAAGTCCACCTGGTGAGACAGCAGGGTGGCTCTGTGTGCCACATCTGCTCTGACATGGTAATACTTTAAAGCACTGCTGACAGCAGTGCTTTCAGATCCACAACACATTGGGCTGATATAATGGCCGGGTACAGCACAGTCTGTTTTTATATATGCCTTTTTATGTGAGCATAGGTTTTGTCAATGATTTAGAAGATAGAAGTCAGACTGATCCAAGGATAATGTGAGATATTCAATTTGGCCTTCTCAGCAATGACAAGCACACAGTTACAAGCCCAGGCGTGTCCTTACCCTGTCTTGTTTGGTTCTGTACTAAACAAGAATACAACATACTGCTGAAGTAGTATTAACTATTAAAATACTCATCTTAAATGTACTGTAATATTGAGTGTGAAAGTTCATTCTGGACCTCGAAACAGTAGTTTAGTTGTTAAGTTTTGACAAAAAGGAAAAATAACCCAAGGGCCTTTAGTGGTTTATTTTTGTCATGCAATGTTAACAATGTTTTTATATTGTTTAAAAAGACTTTTTTAAAAGTGAAACAAAAATGAATTCCCTAAGCTGTTCCTAAGCTTCTTGAATAATATCCTGATAAGTATATGGCAATCCACTTTAACTGTAGGAGGCGTATACAATTCTGGAGAAATCTAATACCATGACTAATACTATGATACACTTGCGATCAACAGCACAGCAGGTAATGTAACTAACATTAGCTCGGTTGTGGGATAACAAACTGTGGATACAGTTGCTGCTGCAAAGCTAACATGCAGAGAGGACGAGACAGTCCCAGAGTCAGCACACCAGCTCCAGACAGCGATACTCTGTTTCTATAGCTACCATCTCAAAAACAGCATGTCTTGGCAAACTTGAAAGGAAGCTTAATTTCCGTGGGCAAGTCATTTGACGTTACCTGACACACAAATTATGGCTGGAATAGTGTTGTGTGGCTCGTTTCCCACTTCCAGAGCCACAACTGAGTACAAACACCAGATTCTTTTTCATCGCACACAAAGAACGAACAGCTAGCAGAGGAGATATTTGCTGAATTTAACAAAAAGACATGTACTGGATTAGAACCTTTAAAACTGATTGCTCAATAGTAAAAGTTTATTCTAATTGCACTTAAGTTTTACCACCCTAGTAATGAACCTTTAAGTAATACACTTTTTTTGTATTTACAGTTAGCACCAAAAATATTAATGTGCTTTACTAATGAAATTAAATTAAAGGAATAATTAAGCTTTAAAAGCGAGTCATGTTTGATGAATGTCAATCCAATGTTCACTTTTAGCTCCATTTTGGTCTCCACCAACCCGGGAAGCAAATATCCTGTGCTTTAGCGGCTAAATGCTGCTCCCTTATTTTCACCAACTAGTTACTAACTGTGTCTATAAACAGTTTTTAAGAGCCTTTTTGCTGCCAGCTGCAGCTTAAAAAAAAACTATAAAAGCAGTATGGGAAGGGGAGTTGACGATGTGGGTGATTAATATCTGCATGTTCATCATTACATGCGCCCTTTCACATAGTTTTTACATTCTCAATTGACACATTGTTATAATATAAATATTGTGTGGTTTTTTCTTCTTGGATTTCCCTCAATAATAGACCAGAGACACAGAAATCATTAAGTCTGTATCTTTAGATTTTTCAATAATTTATTTAGAAAAAGGTACAAAATCTGAAAATGACAATTAGTATAGATTATATAAAGTTATAATTAAGGAAAATAATAAAAAGAATGGAAAATTAATTGAAAAATCTAAAGATACAGACTTAATGATTTCTGTGTCTCTGGTCTATTACTGAGGGAAAAACAAGAAGAAAAGAACCCACAATATAAATTAGAGCCAATTTATAATATAGAATACTTCTTTTTACCAGGCATCCAGGCCTGGTGTTGGAGCTGGGATTTAAAGATGCAACTAGAGGCAACGTGCATGTGTAGCCACTGATGGAACAGGGTCAGACAATATGTTAATCCCAATCATATAACACTGTTTGCCTCCTTTCATAACCAGCCGTTAAATACCTGGTTAAGCAGAGGACTTAAGCTCCTAAACACAGCTTTCAGTTCAATAATAGTTCAGTGTTACCTCTGTAATTGTTTTGTTCCCCAGTGATACTGAACTGCTAAATCTCCAAGATTTCCGTGTTTGTAAAGGACAGTGTGATTCAAGAATGCCAGGGCATGAACCACGCCTTTCCCAAGCTCCGATGTCATCAGCTGCATGTTTCCCTATAAACAGTTTTGACAGTCAGGTAGATGACATTTGCTCTGCTCGCCCTGAAGCTATAGTGACGCACACAAGCATTCGCTCCAGTGTTTCCCTCCTGTTTATTCACGTCTGTTTTTCACTCCAATTCTATGGCTGTCTCACTGTCTGAGAAAGTTGGTCTCATCATCACTACCTGGCACTCACCAAATGACTCACTGCACTGTAGTTAAGGCAGTGCGTCAGGGTCGAAGACAAAAGAAAAAGTGATGATGCACAAGTATCTAAGGCATGTGCAACAAGGTCACTGGAAGCAGCGTCAAACCACTTGAGCGTTCCAGTTCGGAATTATTTGATCTTTTCTCTAATGCCAACATTAAGCCAGCAAGACTGGAAGAGTGTGAGGCTGTACTTGCTCACAGTGACAGTGCTAACATGTTGGTGTTAATCATGTACGTTTACCATGGTCATGTCTTGGCTTACCGTGTTAAAATGCTAACATTTCCTAATAAGCACTAAACAGACAAGGACAGCTAAAGCTAATGCAACTGCATTCATTTTGCAGGTATTTGGTCATAAACCAAAATAGACATTTCAGTCTGGACAAAGCGATGGACTGACCAACCAACAAGAAAAATTGTATTCCATAATATCAAAAGGCCAGGTCAAAATGTAAACTTTGTACAGAAAGTATCTAAAGGTTAACTGGGAAACTGCCTGAAGATGTTCTAAGAACATTGATGCTGTAAAGGGGAAAAAAGCTTTTCAACTGTGCCCTTTTCTCTGGTACCAACCCCCAGGACAAACTTAACATTGATTGTGACTAGTGGTTAGTTTGTAAGGGCTCCAATATACTCTTAATAAAATTGAATTAGGCAGAAGCGTTTTATACAGTACTCTCTACTGGTTGGACCATTAAAGAGTACCATCAACTGGGCATGGAAATGTTCTGTTCTGGCTGCGATGTGGCCACTGGAGCTGATCCAGACAATGCTTGCAATTTCACCAAATGGACACAGCGCGTTTCAGAAGTGGCTCTCTACTCCTCAGAATACACGCTTAGTCAAGCTGCATAGAGCAGATCGAATTGGGAAGGAAGTCAGCACAGAGAATCCGGTAAATTTTCAAAATAAAACACCTGTGCAGACTCCTGAGCGTATATCAACAATTAACACAAAACAGACAAGAAAAGAAACAGTTTAACTACGCAGCCTACTTAACCAGGGTAGAAACATTCCCTCAATCAACAAAATTGGAGCAAGTCAGCATAATAATGCAGACAAAACACTCCCTTTAAGGTGTGAGGCCATGACTAGGATGGAACAAAACCAGGTCGCAGACGCAACGTTATGGAGCCGTGTTTGGTAGAATCCAGGTGTAAGTTGGAGTAGTGTGAGTCGGTAGAAGAGATGACTGAAGCTCGTGTTTTGCCTGCTTCACATAAAACTACAATTATTTGTTGATAACTCAGTGTCTGTTCAGGTGCAGCCATGACTCAGACACAAACATAATTGTAGGTTTCTGTACACGCTAACCGTGTCTGCCAGGTGTGAGGTAAAGCCATAATAAATCAGCTGATAACATGACAAATACCTACCCACTTCATTGCTTGTGGAAAAGTAGTACACAGTAGATCCTTGTACACTGAGCAACCTAATGTGGAGCATGGATTTTCCAAGTCTCCCCAAATTGACATGTCTTGGTGTCACAATCAGTTAATGGATGGGGATGCATTGGAGGTTGGAGAACAACGCTTTGTTGTTGTGACACTGCTTTTTGGTCGCAAACCCAACATATCGTCTGTGTTTGTGAACAATTTGGATTTTGTGATAGTATTCTGCCAGTTTAAGAAGATAGATTTTTAGCGTGCTGCTTTTTCAGTCGAAGCTTTAACATATCAATGAATATTACAGACTGGAGAAGATGCTTACATCCTTGTCAATGTTAAATCAGGAAGAAACAAGATTATTGCCACATTCAGTTATTTGCATGAGCACAATTCTCAGTCTCCCACTGGGGAGCACATATAACTCCTCCTCATTAATATACTGTGCCTACATTGTGCATTTCACCCATTCAAAAATGGTTCACCTAATTATTGCTTCTTTTCAGAGGGACAGAAATATACACAGTTTTCTTTATTCAGTTGTTTTGTGCTTCACATGAGGAAACAATGACTCTTGGATTTCCAGGTGATTTCCAAAGGCCGACCATTCTGTATGTTTCCACAAGCGGGATATCTCTCAGAATACACAATGCTGATCACAGAACGAGTCCTGTGACAGGTCCATGTATCTTGTCCAATAGAGAGACACAGCTCACAGAGAGTCGTCTTGTAAGCCAAGAACACCCAAGAACACACTAAGACAGATGCTGGTACACCCCAAAGACCGCACACTAAAACACAAGAAAAGAAATCTAGTGTATGCGGTCCAATGCAGTGAGGAATGCACAGACCTGTATATTGGGGAGACTAAACAACCACTACACAAATGCATGGCTCAACACAGAAGGGCCAACTCCTCAGGTCAAGACTCTGCAGTCTACTTACATCTGAAGGACAGAGGACACTCGTTTGAGGACCACCAGGTGCAAATTTTAGACAGAGAAGATGGATGCTTTGAAAGAGGTGTCAAGGAAGCATCTACACCAGGGTGGAGAAGCCATCACTGAACAGAGGAGGGGGTCTACGCCACCACTTATCCCCCACTTACAATGCTGTCCTTTCATCACTTCCCAGGAAACTCAACAAACGTAACCTATTGGCCTCAGGTGAGGATACCAACGACTGTAACGACTGTCGTCACAGCAACAAGGAACACTAACGAACCAGCGGTATCGACGACCCGGGCCAACGACCCCACTGAGGTTAAATAGCTGAGTTTCCCTGCCAGTCAGTCAGAACTGAAGAAGTCCTTTGAATGAGGGACGAAACGTCTTCCAGTATCTTCAACCAAGTCCAGTTGCTCTTGATTTTAACCTTCGTTGGATCGTCTTGTAAGGACTGTCCCTCAGACACAAAAGTGCTTGAGGCTATTTGGTTCTTATTTTTAAAGTCTGGTCACCATCTCTATGGGTAATAATAACATCTGAGATCTGGGATCACTGCAACATCGCTACAGCAAAGTGCAAAGTGGCAAGAACAGTTTAAAAAGGTTGCAAACGGGCAACATTTTATCCAGATTATCTAAACCACTTTATTTGATGGTTAAACTGAAAAGTAAGTGCACCTATAATGTTGGTAATAGTCCATAATTACAAAGGAAAGCTGAGTGTGCACAACTATGGTACACACAGTAGGTCAAAGTTGAACCAGGAAGTTGGACTGTAAACTGTGATGGACAGTTTGGGTAATAATTTTACTGTTTTTGATCCTTGCTTTTCTTGCCGTGTCTGACCTTTTTATGTGTCTGCATTTCCAGACCTCAGCAATTCACTTGTTTAGTACAATGTTAGATGACAAGATTCGAATGATGCCCGATATCACAAAATAATTCTATACAATAATGGCTACTAAATGCCAGATGCTAGAAACCTTTTAAAGCCGTGAAAAAACCTGTTTCTGATTCTGACATCCAAGCGTGAATTGAAAATTATGAATAAATACCAGGACAAGAACAGTATATTGATCCATCCATCCATCCATCCATCCATCCATCGTCAATCGCTTATCCTGTGTACAGGGGGGCTGGAGCCAATCCCAGCTGACATTGGGCGAAAGGCGGGGTACACCCTGGACAGGTCGCCAGTCCATCACAGGGCCCAGTATATTGATCATATTGTTTAAATTTTCTTCTCTCCCTCAATGCCTCTTTATTCCTTTAATACCTTGAAATAATCAACAGCAGCAGAATGGTGTCATTTAGACACCTGAAAAGACTGCAGCAACAAGCTGCAATTGTCTTCAATAACAGGTCATCAAATGTGGACTGGGCTAATCTGGTTGAAGCCAGACATGTAGTGTGTCTCAATTTGGGATACTTCCTTTAGTACACTTACATGCAGCACAATGTGTACAGTATGTGCTTAGGTGCATGGTGTGAAAATTGCGACAGGCTAGTGTTCAAACACTGCTGTTGTGCACTAACTGGAAATAATGATTGCAAGATATCGCAATACCCCCAGAACAGAGGCTACCTGCAGTGCTCGGTATATTGGTGCATAAATAAGACAAGTACTTTAACCACAACTGTACACTAACAATTTAATATGTCTAATGTCTAATATATAATTATTATTGTTAATAATAATAAAAACAATAAAAATGATAATAATAATAAAGCAAAAACACTCCCTTTTCATACTACTTCTGTTTTTTAATTTTTAATTTTTTCCAAACTGCTTCACAAGCCAAGAATTTTCTATACATCACAAACCAGATGTCTCTTGATTTAAGTGATGTTACAACATTACTCAGAATATAATAACAGAATAACCGTGGTGCGAACATTAAAACTATCTTACAGTTGTGGGTCTTGAGGGGGACCAGAGGGATCTGTGAGCGTGACTGGCAAACTGGCTCAACTCTGAACACGTTTGAGCACCCTTTTGATTCGCCGTCAGTTTTCATAATACTGCCAATATTTGAAATAGTTGATTTATCGCCTCAAAACTTCTCAGAAATGGATTTTTTGAATAGCATACAAAAAATGTTCTGTTGCTGCCTTCCGCTTCTCCAATGTTGTTGGTCCCTCTCCTTCTGCTATGTAGCCAAGATGGTAACCATTGAGGGTGATATATTCCTGGAGAGGGATTGAGCAAATAATTAAGTTACATCAAACTGTTGTCTTTGAAGAACCTATTTACAATAACAATGAACAGAGAAGTACTACAACACAAATCAGCTGGACCAGAGGTTCTGTCTCTTAAGACAGTCACTAAACGTCTGGTCCAGAGCAAAGAGCTGCATGATCATTTACACAGTCTGGGTTTCTGGGTTTTGGGGAACAAAAGATCATCCTCTGGTCCCAGTCAAAGCAGGGAGGGGAACAGCTAGTAAGGAAAACAATAAAACAACTCTGCATTCCTGACCTAAACCATACACTTGTGGACAGACTAGAATGATGAGAATAAAAACAATATATAATACATTATAATAATAGAATAGCACTCAAAACAATTTTCTGCTGTCACGTTAATCACACTGCTAATTTAACACTGGTTTGACTGATAACTACTTCACGTTTGCTGTTTTCAACAACTAGCTGCTTACTTTCTTATCACATTTAGTGTGTTTCCTTTTCCCATAGCTATATAGAATCATTTAAGGCATTCTTGTTCTGGTATTTTGGCAGTGGATTTCAGTTATCACTTAACTGTAATCATTGAAACTTCTAGTTTTAGTCTGTTGTAGAAAGCGTAATTTTCTTTGCAGCCATCTGCTGGGGCAGCAGCATCAGAGCCAGTGACAACAAGTGACTGAACAAGCTAATAAAGAAGACTGGTCTCCTTGCTGGGGTCTGCTCTGGAGACCCTGGATTTGGTCGTGGAGAGAAGAATGTTACACAAACTGTTTAACATCTAGACAACGCTTCACATCTGCTGCACAACCTGCTGCTCGGGCAGCAGAGTGTATTCAGCTGGAAACTCTTACAACTCCACTGACGCAAGGACCATTACAGGTAGTCATTCCTACCCACTGCCATCAGGGAGAGGAGACTGAATGACATGTGAATTATAAAGGGCATTACATTATAGTTAAACATCATACTCAACACTCTCAATATTATCAAGTGATACTAAATTGCGCTTCCTGAATATGCGCACAGTTGCACTTGAGTATATATCTCAGATTTGTAAATATACTTTTGTTAATATATCTTTTAAAAAGGAAATTTTCTACATTATATGTTAGTTTGTGTAAATATGTATGTTCTATCTATCTATCTATCTATCTATTAGTCTATCTATCTATCTATCTATTAGTCTATCTATCTATCTATTTATCTATCTATCTATCTGTCCGTCTGTCCGTCCGTCCGTCCATCCATCCATCCATTCATCTATCTATCTGTCTGTCTGGCTGGCTGTCTATCCATCTATCTATCTATCATCTATCTATCTATCTTCTCATGTCTGCGTGATGGCTGACTGTAACAGATCAGTGGAGGATCTGCTCTACCTCCTGATACTAAGTACATATGCAGTTTACCACGTTCATCATCTTACATTAGTGTGTCAGCATGCTAACATTTTCTAATTATAGGAATAGTAATGACAACATGATTTGCTGTGCAGGTATTTGGTGATAAAGTATTCAATAAATTGAAATTTAAGACCCAATGATGGCACTAATGAAAAGTCAGGGGCTCTTTAAAATCAGTTTTGCATGTTAGCGTGCTAACATTTGCTAGTTAGCACTACACACAAATGGATGGAAACAGTGTCCATCCACTTTGACTGCGTTTGAGCAACAAAAATCACCAATGTAGTCCACCTCCTCTCATCTTTCTTGAGTCTTGCACTGTCAGCCCGGAACACAATCCGCATGGCGAGTGCTTGATCCAGGATATTGATGAAGCCAGGTCTTTGTAAATTTGTGGGCTAACAATCTTTGATTGCTTGGCAATGAGTCCCATTTCGTCAAGACCATCCAGGCTGTCCAAGCTGGGCTAGCATGGCTCCTGTCCCGGCTGTCATTTCTCTCCTCTGGGACGATCACAGCACCCGCCTTGTTGCCTGGTCCGGTTTGATAAATTACATAACCATGCCTATTGAGCAGTAGTATTATATCAGCATAGATAATGCCCAGTTCAAAGTAAAATTCAATAAGACGATCCATACTGCAGCTGAGCAGAAATAGACACAGCTATGGCTCAGAAGCAATGGAAAGAAAACAAAAGTATTGCGAAGTAATGCAAAAGCATTGCAAGAGAACACAAAATATATTGCCAGGGAGCGTGAAAGTAGTCCTCATAAATATTCTCACTGTCTGTTTGGGGACTTCGTAGTTTCTTGTTTTACCTGTATTATCTTAAAACCTGATGGTTTTACGACTTGTGTTTTTTATTTTCTACCCTGGTGAAAGCCCTTTATAACATGGATTTTGAAAAATACAAGTAATTAATTCTTTTTATATGAGTTAAAGGTTCATTATGTAAGTTTTAGTGGAATCTAGTGATGAGGGTTGCAAATTGCAACGAATAGCTAAGTCACCGCTCACCTCCCTTTGCAAGCACGTAGGAGAAACTACAGTGGCCAACGTGGTCTTTCATTTGTCCTAATTTCACTTCTCTTCTTACTTCTAACAAACCAGACAACTACTACTATTTCTTCTTCTTCTTTGTTGGTATTCAACATATTGACAAAAAGACCTCTCTTGAGTTTACTGTAGAAATAGCAACTTCCATGGAAGGGGAACTGCGGTGTATGTAGACAGAAATGGCTCCTTCTCAGGTCATAAAAACATAACGGTCCATTATGTATTTTATTTTACTTTATTTTACACCACTGACATAGTCATGTAAGTTATATTGCATTTCTGTCAATAGATCCTCCTAAATATTACACATTGGAGTTTCTGCTGATGGAACCAAGAGAAAACAAAGACTCATGGTATCTGGTTTGGTTCGTTAGATCCACAGTATTTCTTACCGTACGTGTACCATGTGGTTATACAACATGATATCATAACAAGAAATGTATGTAATACATACATACATGGATAAATCAACAAACAGAAAGAGAATAAAGAACAAACAGGAAATTCTCAGCTATTGAGGTGAAAACAGTGAAGCCCTCAATGAAGGGAAATGTGTGAAAAAGTAGTCAGGAATTCGGAAATGTTCCTGATACAGTGGCTGCATTTTAGTTACAAACAAACACACCAGATCCCCTTACACAATTTCAGGAATATGATCATTTTTAAAGGTCCATTATAACCTATTTTTAAAGTATTTTGGAGACCTTTGCAACAAATATAAACTACTTTTTATTTCTGAATATACTGAATGTGTTTTGAAATGATCCTTTACAATTTGCTTCTGAATGCTTATTATCCTTTAATTCTCAAGTTATCTTTATGTTCTGTTTGAGCAACTTGAACAAGCATTAGCACTGCTCAAGACTGATATGGATAAACAGGTCATCAGAGGACTTAACAAGTTGTCAAACCAGTACCTCACAGCAACCTGAAGAGTCTGCAGTCTATAGAGGAAAGCCAAACTGATGCTAAAACTAAACGGTCAGCCCTAATGATGTTCTGCAGGAATTCCACTGTATCTTAAAAGAACTGTGAATGTTGAGTTTCTGTTAATTAAATGAGAGATACATTAAAAACTTGATCATCAATCTGAGTAGATTAAAACATTTCTCCTGTCATCTCTGCACTGTCTGTCTTTTTAAAGAGAAGTACAGGTGGGCCATAGGGGTAGCTTAATCAATTTTATAGTAGCGCTCTTGATCTTGATCTTGAGCCTTGAATGTGTTATTTCAGGATCCATGGAGCCCAACACAAAATCATCCTGGACAGCAATTGACAGAAAGCCACTGAGTGACTGCGCTTGAGTGAATGTCTTGATGGATGGGCACAGAATGACAATGGACAATGGAGATTTTGACATCTTGACATTTCCTTGACTGTGAATGTGGTATTGGCAATTTATTACAATTCTGCCTACCCAAGTCAAGTCAAGAAACCATTCTCATTTTTGGAGGATTTATCTTGATGCTTGAGTACACGTGCTGTGCAGAGTGGCAAATGGACTTCATTTCCCTTTCTATGTCACTTTAAACGGAGTTAGGTGCATTCTTATGTATATTGGTACCCGCTATGCCAAAGGTTCTAAAATCATGTGACACGGATTATTATTTTTTTTATTGTTGTTATTTATGGTAATTTCATGTTACTTGTGTTTGACTGTCGTTGATTTGTAAGGGGGTGAGAGAGGGGCGAGTGAGAGTGTAGCCGCTTTCATACAGATATCCCACAATCAACGCGGAAAGGATATCTAATGTTCAACGTGACACACACCCGTGACCCACACACACCAGCTGTCTCTTAATTTCAGTTAAAATGTTTCAACATTACTCAGAATGTAAAGACAGAAAAGCGGTGTGAAAATCTTACAGCTGTATTTTCCTCTGCTGTTGTTGCTGGAGTCTCTGCTGCGTCGGCTGCACTGGTCTGTGGAACCAGAGGGCGACTTCCGCACGAACTTCCCGCACCGCCACATGCGGAGCTCCTCCACTCTGAAAACGTTCAAGCACATTTTGATCCACCCTCACTTTTTGTAAAACTGTCAATATTTGACATCTACACCGTTGATTTCTCACCTCAAAACTTCTCAGAGGTGAATTTAGTGATGAAATAACGTACATAAAATGTAAACTATAAAGATTTCTGTTACTGGCCTCTGTCTGGCGCATGCAATGATGATGCAGTGAATAGTGACGATTCTCTCTGACCAATCAGCAGCCTGCTGTGTGTCTTCACGTCATCGCCTCAGCTCGCTCTGAACCTCGACGGAGGTGATATGAAACAAAGTACCCGGGAGCAGGTATAGATACAACTTTTCCACAATGGAAAAACAAAAAAGGCGAGTAGAGGCGAGGCGAGTTGAGCTGGTACCATGTGAGGGAAAAGGGGCAATAAACTATTAAAAAAAGTTGATCCCACAAAAAGTTGTGACACTGTGGCACCAGGACAGAAACAAGAGGCCTGACTTCCTGGACTGTGCGAAGAGGGGGACTGGTGAAACTGAGCAGTCTGATGATGAGATTTAAGTGGAATGATTAATAAGCATCTTGTAAGTTTGGAAAACAATTTACTGTTATGTCTTGTAATGTAAGTCATGTAAGAATTGGGAAAGGAAACTTTGTCAAGTTCTGACGCCCTCCCTCCCTCTCTCTCTCTCTCTCTTCTCTCTCCGTGCAGCACACATCAGCACATCAGACAGGCAGACAGACAAGCAGCAGCCCCTCCCAGCTTCTATCCCAGTTGTGTTTTTCTTGGCTTGTAATGGGGTGAGTGGTGATGAACAAAAGTCTAAACTACCAGCACCTCAAGTTTACAGTTGATTAGCCAAAAGATGTTAACTTGTGTCTTGCTAACATGAATGACTCATGAGCTACTAGCTACACACAGGCTAAGGTACTGAACATGTGTGTGTGTGTGTGTGTGCGTGAATACTAAAGAAGACCGTAATCTCTGTGTGAACTGATTATTTTGTAGAAATATATTGAGTATGAAACTCAACAGTGTGAGGAAATTAAAATAAATTGGTAAGAAAGTTAGAGCTGTGTTAATATATGAGAAGTGCCCTTTTTTCACTTTAGTCCCTCCCTCCGAAAATGTCTGCGCACACAATGGCAATGCTGTGTTGTGAGTTGAATCACTACTGTGCCCGTTAACGCTGATTGAGCATTTACACTATTATTGCTGTAGTTTTTCTTGTTGTCTACAACTACATTCAATTCAAATTGTTATTTCAAATGTTCTAGTGGTATTAAATGTGTTACACAAATAAACTTGCCTTGCCATGTGTGAACATTTGTGATTGACTAAAGATCTGGAATAACAATAATGACAGAGCAGATAATGAGTTTTTTTTAGTGAGTGCCAGGAAGCAATCCTCTTTAACAGCAGTCTCCTTGTGTCTCCTCTCCTCTCTCTCCCTCATCTTTCTAAATAACTTCTCCTCTCTCTCCACTGCCTCACAATGTCTTCTATCTCTCAGATGATTTGATATTTATTTTTGGATAAATTGTTAAAAAATAATCGTTAGATTAATCATTAGGTGCAGTCCTAGATTGAACATTTGACATGTCAGCAGCTGTGCTGTAGTGCTTAATATTAATAGTATAAATAGTAACAAGACTTAAATGTTTGAAGCAAAATGTAAGTGATGTAAAATCATCATCAGTTAGTTTGTGTAATGAACACTGTACAGAGTGTGCACCAAACATCATGAATAATAAATTATGAAATTTCAAGCGGTGCTCCTAATTCAGTATTGGTGGTCCACCACTGTTGTTAAATGCATGCAAGGGAAAGTATTACACTGACATATTTAAAAGTTCCCTCTTCATCAATTCACACAATAGACAACTTTTCATTTCCATAGGGTTGATTTTCTCACTTCACAGGGATAGTAACATGTATGACAAGACAATCAACCAATCTTGTACTTTTGTTTGAGGTTTTCCCACTTCTTCATGACGACCAGCAATGTAGTATGTCCTGGCTGAAATACAACGGGATCACAACAATGTAATGAGCAGCAGCATCAATGTATAGGAACCAGTACGTAGCAACGGTTTCATGATACCTGCACCAATAGCTAGATATGATATGATCCACTTACATTCACGACTATATTTGCTATGGCAACTCACCACGAAATAAGGGACCTTGTTTCCTTGTATGTTCCTAATAAGACCAGAATATATGTGAAGTTACTGTAGACATCAGATCAAAACAGAAACCAATCACTGTAGATACATCACGTTACTGTCGATACGACGTGGTGTCTGTGGCTGACAAATGTAACTTATGCCACAACACATGTAACGAAATCTGGAACTCTTTTTAATCAGACATTGACATTAGCTATTATCGTTCACGAGACCAAATCAGACTGCTAAGTTAACCAAACAAACACATTCATGGCTTCTATCTGAAAATAGTTTAGTGTTACTTAATAGAAAAAACACAAGTATAACTTACATTTGGACAATGTGGATTTTGGTGAAGCAATCGGAACCACTGCAGCTTTGCTCTGCTGCCATTTTCATTAGTTTGAAAGGGTCCCTCCCCTTCCGCTTTGTAGCCAAGATGGTTACTGGTGAAGGTGAGAAGTGTTTAGCGTTCCACACTTAAACTTTTGACCGTTATGAGTGTACCATCCGGGTACTCATACTGCTCTGCCAAACGTCTCAGTGTGAACGCACTTCTACACTCAAAATAGTAAGTGTATGTATGGAGGAGCACAAATTGTGACACACTGTAGGCCTATGCAAAAACTTTTTCACTGGTTTTGGTGAAACTGATCAGATTTGATGGAGAAAATCGTCTGGTTTTCCTTATAATGTTCTCCAGTTGCTCTACCTCAACTTTTGGTGATTTACTGAATATGTATGTTACCAGTTACTTTAGTTGCAAACTACTGCTAGCGGAAGCTACCACTAGCTATTTAGTTAGCAGTGCAGGTAGCTTTTCTATTGTGGATTCTGCCCACGCTGGAAGCTTGGCCTGGGGTTGTGTTGGTGTTTACACCTCTAACATTACTACAGAAGCTTTAGACTGCATGTTCAGAGCCAGCTGATGACAGCAACTACTGTTAGCAGCAGCTAGCAGTTACTGTAGAGTTAGCAACAAGTAAAGCTATCTGTCCATCAGGAAACTTCATAAATCACAGAGTTGAGGCAGAGCAGCCGGGCGACATCAGTGGTCATTTGCGTGCAGGTGATTTACATATGAATGAGAAAACAATGGTGATTGAGGCCCACGATATGTCAGTTCCATATACTTAACTCTATGCCAAGGTAAATACAGTTTTCCATTCTACGACATCTTTAAGTTAAGGTGAACTAGGGTAATTTATAGCCTGTATAGCTGTAGTTAGTGGCAATGAAGATGCACTGTTTGCTCTATGAGCCTTGCACTTGTAAAACATTGACACACGCATAGTTAAACAAATCAATATTTGACATGGTGCGGCTTCTGCAGGCTAGGCTTTAAAGTCTAAACTGTCTGAAGCCACAGTGGTAACTCAGCAGCTAGTCCTCTATCAATACTCTGATTAGATTAGTCTGATTAAAGTATCTACAATAATACCATAATTTCTGGAGTATTACAACTTTAAGACAACTATAAAATCTACACGTGAACCTAGGTGAAAGGGTTCACATGACTGTTTCTTGTTTCCAGCTTTTTGTAACATTATTCTGTATTAACACTTGCAGTATGTGTACAATATGGCCATAAAATAAGTTTGATGGTATTATAAACAAGCAATGTTTCTTTTATTACAGGAAATGTAGCATGATATAGTATGTCCACTTTAATATATTCTTGGTGAGCAGGATAAGCGGATGACGATGGATGGATGGATGGATGGATGGATTTGTTTTTGCCAAATTGCATCAAGCTGGGTTCAATCTCACTTAAGCAAAATAACTGAGCTACCTACTCCTTCAAGTTCAAGTTCAAATTTATTGATATAGCACATTCAAAATACAGCCCTAGTTGACCAAAGTGCTTTCCAAGTTGAGGATACACAACAAATGTACATGACAAAGACAGCAGAAAAGGTCAAAAATGTCAAAACTCAACTCAAATTGAAAGCCAATGAATAGAGGTGGGTCTCAAGCAAGGACTTGAAAATGTCAGCAGTCCAAACAGTTCTTGTTTGAACAGGTAAAATATTCCAGAGATCTGGAGCAGCCACTGAAAAGGCTTGGTCACCTTTATTTTTTAACCTGGATCTGGGTACCTTGAGGAGCAACTGATTGGATGACCTGAGTGCTTTGAAAGAATTAAGAATGTTACACACCAGTGCTGCAACGCAGTCAATTTCGTGGTGTACGAAGACTGTGCGGACTCGGTTCTCGCTCCGTGCATGGTGTGTACAACGTCCTGCGGGAGACCTAGAGTTTCCAAGTGCTGTATTTCAACGGCCAGACCTATAGTGGCTGGCCCAGGCCTGAGTAATTCCTAATCGCCCCTCCTCCCTGGGAGCGAACCTGTCCACGCCACGGTAGTTTGCATGACAAACCCGACCGCAGTCCGACCAGACAGGGAAACCATGTTTCACGCCTGTGCGTTCCAGGGCTACCAGAATCGCAGATCTTCTCCCCAGACCCAGGAACCAGAGGATAAGTTGGACTGGAGGGAAAGCGTACAGCAGCCCGTCGTGCCACAGAGAATGAGCGAATACATCCACCTCCAACGTTGGAGCGACCCTGGGAATCTGCTCCAGATCTGAGCGATCAGATCGAGGTGAAAACGCCACTCAGTGTGGTGAGGACCGCCCATTGACATGATGTCAGCTCCCTTGTTCAAAATGCCAGGGTACACCCCTCTGTTGGAGAACAGGGGAGTGTGAACTCAGCGTAGCAAGCATCTGGCCAGGTTTAGTAGTTGAGCTGAGCGCACACTGCCCTGGCGATTTATGGAGGCCGCCATGGCCTTGTTGTCTGTGTGGATCAGCACATGCTGGTTCCGCAAGGAGGGAGGCGAATTGCTGGACCACTGTGTGAAGCTGCAGCGCATTTATGTTGAGGGGCAAGAGAGCTGGCCACTGGCCCCCTACCACCTGTAAGAGGCACATTCTGCCCATCCTGACCGGGAGGCATCCATGAAGACCGAGACGTGCCATGAAACCCTATCCAGCACGACCGACAGGGTGTGGGGTCCCTCCGATGAGCCAGATCCGGGCCCACCGATGTGGGAATGGAGAGCATGCACCGTTTCTGACTCACCAGAACTGGATGAACCACCGCTGCAGCCTCTGCACGTGAAGGAGGCCCAGCAGCCGCATAACCCACAGTGCTGTCACTATGGCATGCTGAGTGAGATGGTGGAGCAGTCCAGTGAGGGTGCTCGTTCGTGCTCTTATACAGGCGCTCTTATACAGGCTGAGTCCAATATCATGCCCAGATAAGTGAGCCTCTGAGAGGGGAGAGGGGCGCTTTTCTCCTAGTTCACTGTGAAGCCCAGGTAGGATAGGTGTGTGACCGATTCCACCATCTGTGTGGCAGCCTCCTCTCTGGAGTGAGCCAGCAACAGCAGATTGTCCAAATATAACATCACTCTCAGGCCCCACGTCACAGTGACTCCAGAGCCGTCTCGACACACTTGGAGAAGGTGAGCGGTGCCAGAGAGTAAATGAACGGCAGCCGGTTGTATTGGTATTGGACCCCCTGGAAGGAGAAATGCAGAAACTTCATGTGTTTCGGAGTGATGGAAACATGGAAGTACGCGTCCTTCAGGTCGATGGAGTCGCCCAGGTGAACACATTCCAGAACCTGTCGTATCGTCAACATGTGAAGCTTCCACCCTGTTAAATGAGGACAGGTCGAGGATGGGCCTCATGCCCCCTGTTTTCTTCCTGACCAGGAAGTAGCAGGAGTAAAAACCCTGATTTTCCTCCCTGAAAGGGACCCTGCATCAATAGGAGCACGGACCGAAAGGGACGGGCGGCAGACCGCTAAAAGCGAGGCGGCAGCAGAGGTCTCTGACTGGAAGGCAAGAGAGTCCAGGCTGCTTGCTAGAGCTGTGCGCCATCAGGCTACTGCCTGCCCAGGCTTTACACCGAAGAAGGTTGTGAGTGTGGGCTCGAGGGGGGGCACGGGAGGGTAGCCCATGTCGGTGAATCCCTCCACCTTCGTAATGGGGACGTAGGTGTAAACAGGAACCCTCAGGGTCTTGAGCCAGAGGAACAATCAGATGCTTGTGCACGGCAGCCCGGATGATGGCGGGGAGCTCCCTTAGTATGCCACCAATGGGAGGCAGAGAGGGAGACGCCAAGGTCCCCTGGGAGAGTTCCTTCTGCGCTGGAGTTGCTGAGCTTGGGACCAGCGTCTTCTGCAGCCTGGAACGGGGCAAAGGGAGAACTATCTGTAGACCCATGGATTGATGGAGCGGAGTCATCCAACTCCCGCTCCTCCAGAAACAGAAAACCCAGAGCTTCATCTAGTGAGTGGGTGGGAAGCCACACCTCCTCATCCTGCATGGCGAAGTTGTCCGCTCGCCCCTGTCTGTCCTCGGGGGAGAGATGAGCACAATCCGTTATTTTCGACAGTGTTTTGGAAACAAAATACACATTGTTCTACTCATTTTTTCATTCTTAGTATTTTGTGCTATAGAAAAGCTGAACATGGTGTACTGTTATCTGTATCCAAAACTCCCTCGTCAAGATGCTTCTTTTCACTTAAGTGGACCGCTGTCTGTGAAACACTGAGAAGTGCTGCCAAACAGCTAAAGCTGCTGTTTGAGCCTCCCCATTTCTTCATTTCATCTTTTGCCAGAAATCACCATGGTTCACCAGGCAGAATTTGGACCAGGGCCATCTCCTTGGTTTCCTAGATTTGCATGGCTGTCCAGACGTCAGCAACTCCCCTCCTCACCCCTCCACCAGGTCCTAAATGCGTCAGCAGTCCTCCCTCCCATCCCCCCCTCCTCCTCTTATCCGTGCTGCCTCCCTGCAATACCTCGGCCAGGCTCCCACAGCACACTGTGTCCTTGAGGACTCACTAACGACAGGCTCCCCTCCCCCCACCCATGCCCTCTCTTTCAGTCTAATTCAGTGTGTTTACATTTGTGCTAATAATTCAGCTATAATAAGATTGATAAAATGCTCTGATTATTTCCATTAAACACCTCAACCCCAGGTTATCTTTGTATAGGATTTCAATCAGAGTAGGCAAATTCAGATGAGGATTGCTTGTCAATCAAATTCCACTTGTATACACACACACACCACATGTTTGATGTTTCCATACACAAAGATTTAGGACAATGATTTAGTAAGTTCATTTCTATAAAAAAAAAAAAAACAATACACATGGAACTGGCCACATTGGAGAGGCTGGGACCCAGCACACATTTTCTGGCACCTCCTCACCTCCAGTCACTGAGAGATGCCCAGAATGTGAAAGTGAAAAAATACTATTATTTATTATTTAAAAAATCTTACATATTTTCCAGCAAATTTTAGTGTAAAAACATGCGAAATGATAATTATCAAAATGTTTGATGTTGTACATACAAGGCTAGGGTTGTTCACCCGGTTTACCTGCGATCTCATCTTCAGCCAAGTCTGTGTCACCCTCCTGGAAGTGAACTAGGCGGTGGGTTAGGCTTGTGCACGTGCAACAATTCGACAATTCCATGTTGATTTGGGATTTTTAAAAGCACATTGTGCACTGGCAGGCATAGGTTTTACAAATCTGAATATTTTTTGTACATGTACATTTCCTCATTTGTACATATTCAAATGTTTAGTGTGTATTCTCCACAGAGTTTTGTAAATGAGGCCTCAGGGGATTGTCAAGCACTTCTACGGGATCTATTGTTCCTCCTACAGCATATACAAAGTATTTAAATTGTTCAATTTAATTGTAGCCTAATGTATTTGGGAGTTGGATTGGATTTGCAGCTGCCTCATAAAAGGTAACTATCTCTGGCACCATCATAAAATGTTATGATCCATTGAAGAAATGTCTGTGTGCAAATAATGGTCAAATATAAAGTACGAGCACTTAATATTGCAAGCCTTCAAGCTTTTGCTGTATAGCAGCCACTGTGGGCACAAGTGACAGTTATGTAATAATGGTACATTTAGTGCACCAGTGACACAGAAGAATTATCAAGTCAGCAAAATGACTCTGAAATGTCAGATAATACAGCAATATCTTTGCTGAGTTTGCTAACATTTACTAACATTAGACATAATCTGCTGGTCATACCAGACCAAGAAAGGCTCTTGCAGCAGTGCAGTGTATTGAATTGTGCAAGAAAGGTATTCCTCATAAGAGGAAGAATGTGTTATTCAATGTAACTTCTTTCAGCA
Source organism: Micropterus dolomieu (assembly GCF_021292245.1). Classification (NCBI taxonomy): domain Eukaryota; kingdom Metazoa; phylum Chordata; class Actinopteri; order Centrarchiformes; family Centrarchidae; genus Micropterus; species Micropterus dolomieu. Next base: position 18,187,628 of record NC_060157.1, on the reverse strand, counting down.
GTTACACACTCTTGCTTTAACTAAACACTGTTAAAAGGATTAAAAAAAAACATACAACTTGTGTCTTATGTAGATCTGGTTGTGGGCAAGTGTTTTCACTTATTTTGGCTGATTAGACCTCTGCTCAAGTTGAAGGTGGGTGGAGCTATGCTCAGAAGTACATGATGACTCCAAACTATGTAATGATAAAGGTGTGAGTTGTCCAAAATTAAACATTAAACAATTCTCATCTCAAATCTGATCCAGCATTCAATGCTTTAACTATATAAAGGAATCTAATTAGTATTTTATAACCACTGTCACCAGGAGAGCTGCAGATGCCAATGTGGCCCATGTAATCGCAGTTTTTTTCTCCTGGTTATTAACTTAACTATCTCAACAGAAATCTTGCCCCATTGACTTCATGTGAATTACCCATTTTGTCATTTCTGGTTTTGTCTCTCTTTACTTCTGGTTGCTATTTCTAGCTATAATAAAGTCTGAAGTCACACCGTTCACACATCCTGTTATAAATGTCTCAAAGTTGGGAACACATGTCCACATTTTAGGGGAGGTCATGTGACCTAACAGCACCACATCCACCACAGACAGATTAAGAAGAAGATCTTTGGCGCAAAGTTACGTACAGCGTTAACTAGCTAGCAACTACTTTACAAATCCATGGTGAAAACTTTCAAGAGCTCTGATCCCAACTTTATTTATTCTATTGTTATATTTTTTATATTTACTTTTACTTTTACTTTTTAGTCTCTTATGTGTTTTCTTGTTTTTACCGTGTATTTGTTTTTATGTTTTATTGTCTTTGCACTTCACTTCACTTGAGGTACGTAGATTTGGAATACAGTATGTACAATGCACAATATTAACAGTATGAACAGCTCTGAAATAGAGAATGATGAATAAATAATAAGTGGTAGCCAGTAAACAGGTGGCTGATTAGAGACAGAGTTACTGGGTTATTGCACAGGTTGTGCTGTGAGTCAGCTGTGCTGGCTTGTTTGTGAAGAAACTGTTCCTGAGTCTGATGGTTTGGGAGTACAGTGCTCTGTAGCGCCTACCAGAGGGGAGAAGCTGGAACAGATTTTGTCTGGGGTGAGATGGATCTGCAGTGATGTTTCCTTCCCGTTTCCTGACTCTGGAAATGTATAAGTCCTGAATGGAGGGCAGGTTGGCACTGATTATTTTTTCTGCAGTCCTGACTGTCTGTTGTAGTCTGCTCCTGTCCTTTTTGGTTGCAGATCCAAACCAGACAGTGATGGACGTGCAGAGGACAGACTGGATGATGGCTGTGTAGAAGTGGATCAGCAAGTCCTTAGGCAGGTTGAGCTTCCTGAGTTGGCACAGGAAGTACATCCTCTGCTGGGCCTTTTAGATGATGGTGTCAGTAATGCAGTCCCAACAATTTTCAGGCAGGATGGAGACACACCGTCGGGGCCAGTCTCCTGATCTTCTGCCTTTGGAAGAGCTGGCGCACATCCCCTTCACAGATCATAGGTGCAGGTGAGGGGTCAGAGAGGGGGGTCAGAGCGTGACAGTGGGGTAAGGTAACTGTTTGAAGTTGGAGTTGGAGTGGGGGAAAGGTGTGACTGTGGGCTTCTCAAACCTACAATAAAATCCATTCAGCTCGTCAGCCAGTTGTTGAGTAACTATTGTATAACACAAGTTTTGAATGACCACTCGGAAAAACTTAGATAGATTCATGACATCGTATTTTTATATACACATAATAAAACACAATTATAAACACATTCTCACTTGTCATCATGACAGCTGATGCCTATAAGATGACTAGCTGACCTCAGAGCTCTGCAGGAAAGCTCATGTAATTAGCGATGTTATGTAAGTAGCGATTTATGTTAGTCCGACTGCTGTAGGAGAAAGTCTTTCATTTTAATCTCTTTGTCTTTTGTGCTGCATGTTATAAAACAGGATTGATATTCACTATATTGTTGGCAAAAGGTGGTCACAAGCAGCAGATGTCAATCTGCACAACCCATTCCCAGTTTTCGTAAAGACAGGCAGTTAAAAGACAAAACAATGAGTCGGAGCAGTTTCTTGTCGCTGAAATACATACAGTATGCTCAATAGAGGTGTACATGACAGAATGTCATCAAATGAGCCTCTGTGTCTGTTTTAGGGTTTGGCATTTTATCTTTTCCCCTTCTAACTGTATGTGCATCCTGACTGTAAATCTATTCATTTACCACTTTCTCTCATCCCCACTCAATCTATGCTTTAACCAAACGTGTAACAGGTTGTCAGCAGCAGTTGAACAGTTGATGAAACATGGCAATAGGGCAAAAGTCTTGCATCCACTTGCTTTGGTTTGTTCAATAGAGATAAAAGCATTCATATTGTTTAATGTTTGGTTGAGTGGTATGCACAATGCCTTCAAATCACTCTTTATTTCCTTCCTTCTCTTTGGTTGACTGAGGGTAGTGGAACAGAGCTTATCTATACAGCTCAGGCGAGATCAGGGTTTTTTTTGCACACTACACAAACCAACACTCCACACGTAGTCTCAAAAATTATGTTGTTAAGTTTCAAATTACTACAGTGGAAGTGTCATCATAAAAATGTAGGTTATTGCAGACATTCAATAATTTTCTATTAAAGACGTTCCGCTGTAGTTGTGGTCTGCTCAGTCTGCTGATGACTGTACATCGCTACTCACTGTCCATGTCCTTAATTATGTGCTATGGACAGGTACCGCAACTACCGCTCTGATGGAATGGTGGATTCACAGGATAGCAATTTTAAAAAAACATGCGGTCGAAGCAAGTATATAAGACATTTTGAACCGTCCTCATTCTCTACTTGGTCTTTGTCAAATGGACTTGTACACAATTGGAAATAGAGTAACATGGAGCGTGAAATTGACAGACAGACTGGTGTGTCTTCGGCAGCAGTGCGGGCATTGTACTGGACCGTTGTGATGAAGATTTACCAGTCGATCTATAATCCAAACCTTACCCATGGTCATTAGTTTTGGACAGAGACTGAAAGAATGAGGTTGCAGATGCAAAAGAGTTTCCTCCGTAGAGTGACTGGGCTTAGCCTCAGAGATAGGGTAAGGAGCTCAGACATCCAAAGGGAGCTCGAAGTAAGAGCCACTGCTCCTTTGTGTCAATAGGAGCCAGTTGATGTGGTTCGGGTATCTGATCAGGATGCCTCCTGTGCGCCCCCCTTTGGAGTTTTTTGGACACGCCCAACTGGAAGAACACGCTGGGGAGATTACATACCTCATCTGGCTCCCCGAGGAGGAGACAGAAGACGTTTGGTAGAGGGACGTCACATGACTACCTTGCTTAGCCTGTTACCACTGCGACCTGGCTCTGGATAAGCAGTGGAAAATGAATGGATCTATGGATGAATCGTCAACCGACTACAGTTTTTCTTTGGAACGATTTCAAAAATAAAAACATAAATGAGAACGACTACCACTGTCTTTTGGCAAACCAGCTTTCTTTCTCCAACAACCTACATAACAATATTTTTTGTACTAGAGCTGATTTTATACTCGTGAAACATCGAGCAACAATCAACCTAAAAGGGAAAAAAAGTTGTTTCATCCAACAGCTCAGTGAGCAGCAGCTCCCCAAAGAACTGATTTCAGTAGTTGAGTCAAGCTCTCTTCCCTGCACCCAGTGAGCAAAGAACAGCCTTTTATTGTTACTGCTAGAAAAAAATAAAGTGATGTTAGCCAGTCAATCCAACCTCTCTGCTCCCTCAGCTGAGAGGCCTGATTGTCTCATGAGCTCTGTTCTGTAAACAGGTGTCCCTGTAGAAGCCAGACAGCCAGGTGGCCAGCATTAGACCAAAAAAAATAAAATAAAGACAAAAACGGAGATGGGAAAAACAGCATCCCTGGGAGAACAGCTAGCTAAAAATATATTCTCTCTGTGTCTCTCCAAGGTCACTGTGTCATTTTGATTTGATTGGAACACAGCAGTCACAGCCATCTTCCTCCTGAGCTTCACTAACAAGCATGGCATTATTCTGCCCAAACATCTTCCATATTTGAAGCAGTTATTATCCTCTTAGATTCATTTTGCTTCCTTGCCTGAGCCATACTGCATGTCATTTGTTGACCAGGTAAACTGGAGTACAATCGACTTAGTGAATTATTTGCATAACACTGCAGACTTTATCTCCTTTTCAATCTAATATACAATTAAGCACAAACAGCAAGGACAGCCCTCTGACTTTCCAGTCCCCTTTTCAGTCTTATGTGCATGTGTTTCATGAAGTAGTGTTACAACAGGACAGAATTTTAAGGGAGCAAACAAATGCTTCCCCGTAGGTATCCTTGATGTTTGTTTACACTGCCGGCTGTTTGCCTTCTGATGATCATCAGCTGGAGGTCATAGTCTACCTAGAGTTTTATTGGGCACATCAACTTGTAAATATATGACTGATTTGCTCGGCTGACTCACTGTTGCCAAAAGAAAAACGGTTAAAAATGATGACACTTCTGTGTAAATATTAGGTGGAGAAAATGCGGCAGTAGTTAAAGAAACTGAAATGTACTTTTGGAGCTTCTGTTTAAGACATTTTGACGTTTGTGGAACCCTTGTGATTGTACAATTGTACGGATAGATGTGCTGCACAGTGAGTCAGACTCGCTGGCTTACAGAAGACGGGGATTTCTCGGTTATTTCTCAGAGGCATGATACACACTGACTCTGGCATGTAAATTCACTCCTCTGGTTTGAGGGATCAACCCTGTAGGTTCGAAGAAATTTTTTAAAATCAATTGTTTATGCTTTTTTTTTTTTAGATAGATACAGGTCATGTTATTCACGCATGGCACACATGAAACTGGATAGAATGCGGAAGGAATGGTACACAGTATACATATGCAGGGATATTCCCCTGCTTCATGCATGTGATGTGACTCAGACTCATGTACACACACAAAAATGCACACACACTGTCAATGCTGTCACAAATGGACTGTGTTTCACCAAGGCAAACATTAACAAAGTCTGCATGTGTAGTTTAGGAGGTGGAGATATCGTGAGGTTCATTCGGAATATTGCTTGGTTAATGTACTACTTCTTGCGTAGCCTTGAGTAAGATCCCATGAATATAAACAATCCTGTGAGAAAGACAGGTCCTGGAAACATTTGGTACAGTTACTGTGAGACAAAGCAGAATGCAGTCATTTCCCTTTTGTCTTCTCTATCCATGAAAATTCAGATAGCACCTGTGAATCTATAGATTGTATTCATGCATTTGTAATTCCTCCTCTATGACGACACCTGGCCACAAGAGCAACAAAACACAACGTGACGCTCCATGTGTAGGCAAGCGGGGAGGAGGGAAGCAAAGTTTCTGCATGGTAAGAAGACTTAGTCAGCCACCCCCGTGCAGCTTAGCTGGCTGATGGACACTAACTCACAGCTGCTGCTACTGCGTGCGTGGTTATGCTTGAGCTAAGTCAACCGCACAAAGAAAACATGTGAGATAAGATGTGAGAAAAAAATATCATCCACAGATGTTTGTCAAAGGGCTGAAAGAAGAACAGAACCGGATGTGTGACATGAAACTCAAATCAGAAAGAGGAAGCAGGCTATGAACTGTTGGACAGACTGAAAAAGCTAAAAGTTGAGTTTTGAATGTAAGATGTTGCCTAAAAAAGCCCTGTACTAATCTGATAAGGAGGGGGGGCGGGGGTGTTTACATATAGAACAGAGACCAAAGAACAAATGATGATAATTTGAAACAAACAGGTATCAAAAATCTAATTAGAAGTCATATAATCAAAAATAAAATCAAAACAAAGCTTTTGTCTATTTATTTTTGGCATAGACTAACCAGTTCTCCTTGTAAGTTTCACAATCTAATCATCATTGCTCTATTTGTCCCCATTTGCTAAATATATTTATTTAAAGGCATTTGGAAGATATTGTTGGCAGATATCATTTAATGCAGGGACTCTGTTCAATTGACCCCCGCCCTGAATGGAGAGCCCTCCTGCATGTTCTGAATGGATGTGTGCTGTAGATAAATGGACAGACAGGGACCCTGGCAGGAGAACGCAGAGCATGAGGATTCATGGCCAGACAGAAGAAATCTGTCAGCCTCCTGGCAACGTGAGAGGACACCTGGAGGTAATGCAAGCAGCCCGCACCTCCTCTCCCCCTCTTTCTCCTTCTTTCCCTTTATCTCTCTGTCCCATCCCCCTCCCACCCCCACTTCGTGACTCATCACCAGATCCTTAATCACCAATGAGTGGGCTCTGCCTCCCGTTCCATAAGGCAGAGGTGTTGAGGTAAAAACTGTGCTGACACTCTGTTGCCCCCTGCTGGACGCTGAGATACATTACATTGATACCCACATGGCCAAGAGATTTGCGCTGTTTTCACAGAAACCAAGTAACTGTGAAGATTGGAGCTTCCTGTCTCTGTGGCTCTGGGGACGTTTTGTAGCGTCTGAAAAAGTAACCCAGATGATACTAACTTTGACAATTTTGACCTAATAATGCCATCATCAAGTTGTCTCAGATTGCTGTGGAGTCAACATGATAACAGACAGTTGTGACAAAAGGTGGCATGGAGTTTGAAAAACATGGACATTTACCAGGAAAGGTGGGTCTAACTAAAGACACCATTGAGATGCATCAGTAGGATGAGCTTGATCCATACTAGGGAAAACATTTTCTTTAAAAAATATAGTTTTGCTACTTGGGCCAGCGGAAATCTAACTGATATATTGTCACTTTATGAAGTTTTTATGAAAAACGTAATAGCTAGCCTTTGTACCACTAGCTTTTCTAACACAATGCAATATTTAGCATTTCTTTGAGTTGTCTTTCTGAAATAATTAATTCCACATCTAGCTGTGTTCTGAAGATGGAGGGTATTCCAGTGCCAAATCTGGGCTCCAGTGTTGTAAGCTGGCCTGGCATCTGGAGTTCCCACAGTAGACAGAGAAGCACTAGCTTGTGTTTTTTTTTCTCAATGATGACTTCAGGTTCTGCTTCACCTTGCACCATGCAGATGGGGATGCCTTCTTCTTCTGTTTCTTTTGATTCATACTGCTCCAGCTGCTGCACCTTACCAGTCCACATCTGGAACACACACACAGCATTTCAGCACACAAGAATTTGAATGACGACGCATTTTCTCATTTCTCGGATGACAGAAGCACCAGAGGCCCCTCACATACTCCCATCCATCCACATGTACACCATCCCCTGGTCATTCTCAAAGAGGGTTGGCTCACTGAAGGCTGGAGGCAGTCTGAAGAGAGGCCCAGCACCCTGCTCCCCTGGTTTCACCACAGGCAGAAAATGCAGGCTAGTAGGGAATGAGAGGAGGATTGAAGCGCTTAACAATCCAGTCCACCTGCAGACGGGTGTCGTCCTCCTTTTAATGGCTGAATTGCATACCGTAAACCACTTCATCGTCACACACCCCGACCAGCAGGCTACCTTCCCCACTGTTCAAGAAGGCACAGCCGTAGATTAAAATGTGTCTACCTTCCCCACTGTTCAAGAAGGCACAGCCGTAGATTAAAATGTGTTTGCAGAAGCTTTTCTGCATAACATCCTTAAAGAAATCAAAGAAATGGTTGGGGTGATACATCCAGGACATGGTTCAACCATACACCCCAGCCCCTCCACTACACTCTGCTATTGCCAATCAGTTTGCTACTCCCTCCAAGGGGGGCCCAGATACCTAATGACTGTTTGCTGTCCTGGCTCCACAATGGTGGAATAAACATCTCAGCATTTTGATGAAGCCGAAGTAGGCATATGCTTTTTACAATTTTGGGGTTGTATCCATGTGGCTGAATGCACTTACTGTAAGTCACATTGGATAAAAGCGCCAGCTGAATAAATTTAATGCACTGTAATGAATGGTGGACTTTGTCACCAGAGACCAGGGTGTGAGGTTTAGGCAACAAAAGCTCTTTGGTAAGGGGAAATGTTGTGGTTTTGGTTATATAATCCTAAAATGTTGAACTATTCCTTTAAGCTAAAGCCAGCCTCTGTCTGTGTTTTGTCCTTCTACACTGTCAACATGAGACCAGCATTCTCTAATGTATACACTTTGGAATGTTTTTGAAAAAATCAATTTTGGGTAGGGATGGGGGCCGTTCATTTTTATTGATATATTATTTGGTAGTAAGAAGACAGTCGAAGATATTGCCTTTTTCCTTCACCTGATGTGCAACGTGGAGGTGCTTTAGAATTGACGTTGTGTTCCCTACCCTTACAAGAAATGAACTTGGAACATAAATGTCAATTCGCTTCCTGTCATGCCTTTGACCGCTTTGCAAATTTCAGCTATCCGAGCAAGCAACCAGTCGAGATAAATAGAGAAATAATGAAGTGTGCATATCTTAGAGCCGCAACAATAAATATAAATATATTAATAAATAATATATAAATAAATACAATATATATGTTTATGCTTTGTGGATGGTCTCCTGGTTTTTTCGGGCTCTTTGTGTCGGATTCTGCTCGCTCATGAGTTTGAGCACACATACAAGCACACACCTGGTTGCAATTTAAAAACTGCACCGCTAGTGGCTGCTGAACAGCCCCTTTAAACTTAAACTGAGCAAAATGAAAGTTACATATTCTTTAAAAAAATGTTTTCCAATTTACTGCTTTACCCCGTTTTTGCAAATAAGCCAATATAATACTAATATTGATACTTAACCTGACTCCTGTCAATGTATCAGTCTGTATTCATTGCTATCATTAATATGTCACAATCATTGCTTCTCATTTCACCTTCCCTGGTTTTGACCAGTCTGATTTTGGACTTTGGGTCTCTGTGGTTGAGAGCTGGGGGTTGAATACCCTGTCTGACTGTCTCCTCTGTTTCGTCTCTCTGGAGCCCCCCGCCCTCTGGTTTCTCCTTTCCTATTAACACAACTCCATCTCCAGGAACAATTGCAGCAATTCCCTAAATGTTTCTTAGCTGCACTGGTGATTGGTGAGTGAATACAAGTGGAGATGTTAGATTGGTATGATGTGGCCGAGTGGTCCCGACATGACTTGATGTGGATGGACTCAGGGATTTACGTCACACCTTGTACCTGGGTCCCTTTCCTTAATTTTCCTCTTCCACGGTTTTCATTTAGCTGTGAATTACAATAGTTGATTGACAATGCAGCAAAAACAATAATGTAGAAAACAATGAATTTTCCAGGTCATCATGTGAGTTTAACACATACAATAAGTTGTCTGGAAGCTTATTGCGTGTGATTCAGCATAAGATACACAATGTGAGATGATAATAAAGGGGCGTCAGTGTGTTAAATAGACAAATGAACATGAGGAGGCTTGATAAATCACAAAGTCAAGGCTGATCAAAACAATGATCAATCAAAGCCATGAGGCATGGCGAGGGAGCACTGCTGTCAATACGCTGATGATGACAAAGCTTATGAGTGTGTGCAAATATACAGTAGTGAAACAAGCATCTTACCTTTTCCTTCCGAGCTGGTGAAAGTCAACCCACTGGGGTTTTAATTGTGTCTGTCTAAACTGTAGATGGACCTCAAGTACACTTCAACATCATTCCAAATTATGATGCATTACAGAATGGAATTGTCCTTATGTTTGCATTACAACACCCAAACTGCTTCTTGTGTTTCTCTGTAGTTAATACAGTCAAGTAAGGTATATTTAGATTTCTGTGGGGTTTTAAACCCGCCCCAATTGAGGGGTACAGTCTCCATGTAGGATCCCCACAGCCCTAGAGAGGTCAGCAACTTGACCCCTAAGACACAAGGGCACCCCGGAAATTATGTTTGCATACTACGTATGTGCAAAAGGAATATGTTTTGTGAGAAATTTAATGCTGCCAGGTTTATGTTTGTTAATGAAGGTATCTGCTAAATGTTCACAGACAATGTGGGCTATATCCTTTGTTTTCCTGCTAAATTGTCTTTTAGCAACTGAGGCCTCATGTGCCACTTTTTGTTAGGTTATTTTTAGGCACTTGGTTGAATATCAAAGTCCACAATGATTTAGTTCATTGATATAAAACTAGTGATGTGCGAGACCATTTAATTCCTATTCGGCTGGTATTACCAATACCAATACCAATACTTTTTACATATTTTATTTCTAGTTTAATGTGACCTCCCCCCTAATATTTCTGTATTTATGAGAGAAATAAAGAGTAGGCTGTAGGCTTACCAATTCCAAATAAGAGCTACATAATGACAAGACATCAAACTACTGTCTGATTCTTTAAGTACAATAAAAATCTCTCATAACATCGTCATATTACTTTGACTTAATCTCAGATGTTTAGCAAAGTTTGCAGTGTTGACACAGTCTTTTCACTGTCTTTGCACACACAGCGTCATTATTACCATCACAGCTAAAATACAGCCAGACGTGACTGCTTTTCCAGTCAGCCATAGTCAGTATTCAATCATGCCCTTCCTTGCTGTAGCGCAAGCATGACAGTAAGATACGTTTTGATAAAACACACTCTCACTCCAAATGTGTTTAGATATCGATCCTTTTATATGAGTATTGATCCTAGAGCAGGAAACGTTGGTATCAGAAATATCGATACTTTAGTATCGATCCGCACATCACTATAAAATAATTAAACCATGATCATTGCCTATTCTTAACCTAAGTGCATTTGTTGCCTAAACCTAAACACACATTGGACCTTCAAAGTCATGCTGTTTGTACTATCAGTGCAGTAAAAAATATATAGTGCTACCTACCTAAAACACTACAACCCCAATATGTAACTGGCAAACCATGATAATATGTAATCTGTAGGAGACATGGCTTCTGTAGGGCCCTAAATGCTGAGAAAGTGAAGTCATTGTCAACAAAACACAAGGGTTAAAGTGTCTTCTTCTTTATCCAGGTCCTGAGTTGTAGAGGGTCCGTAATTTTCTGTCCGTGTGCAGAAATCTTTAGCCCTTTATTATTGCACTTGGTATAGAGATTAAATGCTACATATCACCTATATTTGTGTATTTAAGGACAAGTACTTATTTTTGGGGCTCAAGGCAAAATATGATGTTCTACTGTATGCACAATACTTTATGGGACCTTGTATACATAATGCACATCAGGTTGAAGGAGAGGAGGTCAGTCGGGGCCCTCATCTAATTTTTGTCCCACGTCCTGCTGGCAGGCTAATCCGTCTTATTTGCATACAAATAGATTTTAGGCTCATTTATTAAACTTCACCTCTTTTTCTATGCCATTTACTAACTAAATAGTGGAATGCACACAAGCACATTTTCACTGACTGAGGAAGTGAAGCAGAACACTGAGCACAGTTGGCTATGCAGCTGTAACACTTTACCTGCAATGATGCTCATTCAACATTGTAAAGCATCATAAAAGCAGTATGAGCATGTTGTAAGTGCATGATAATCACTATAATCAGAGCATAATATCATGAAAACAATATGCAAGAGTGTTTGAAGTAGAGTTGTAGTCTATTTTAAGAGTTGCTGTTAAACAACCACTTGAGGTCAGTGTTGTTCTAAGTTAAGAGCCATGTTTCCCCCTGCTTGTGTCGATGTCCTGAATCTGAGGTCAACACATGAGGACCCATCCAGTGACCTCAGTCAGGAGAGAGCAGACTCAGAGGAGCCAGGACTGAGATGATAATATGATGCTAAGTGTGAGCAGTGACAATCTGATGATGCCTGTAACAAAGGCCCTCTGAAGCATGGAGCAATGTCAAAGCAATGGTCTCTATTCAAGTGAAATATAATGGGAAACATTTCTTACAGTACAGCAGAAGTAAGACAAAATTCATAGGAAACACTGCAGCAGAGAGTTGTTGGAGGGCCGAAATGGATTACAGTCAAATCTTCCACATGTGAGGATTGGTTTTGTTTGTGGAACTGTCTACAGTGAACATGGTGAGAATGAGAGCTCTGATCACACCATCTTTAATTATCTAATTGGGATTCCTAGTAAGTTGATCTGTTTTATATTAGAACCTCCTCAGGGACCCTTGTCCCTGGCTTATAGTATTTAACCCGTACCTACTGTTAGGGCTACAGCCTTATTTTCATAAATGAATATCCCAAACATTGCCACCCTGACTAGCCACCAAAGAAACTCTTTTGGATTAGTTCCCTTTTTTCCACTTCATTCATTTAGTTAATTATATTTTCTGTAAATTGTATCTCCTTAAAAAATATTAAAACCCTGCAAAGTCCCATACACAATACTGAGGACATGAACACTGACTGATACAGTCCTGCCTGCTGTATCTGTTCTCTGTACATTTGTCACAGATGTGGAGCTGCAACTAATGACTATTTTCATTAACCATCTGTTAGTATTTTCTCTAACCCCCCCCAAGTTACTGTTGCTTCACCTGTGAAGCTTTCTGTTCTCATGCAGCACATATGCAGGTTATGATAACGGGGGCAGATTTATATTTTTAAGTAATTGTTTAAACAATGGTCCCATAATTAAAGACTGAGGTACACAATAGCGGGCCTACTATTTGCACATTTTGCTAAAATGACACTTGCGAGCAGATTTTATCAGCTGTAGCTAGCATGGTAATCATGGTAACGTTATCTGGTTAGTTGGTTATTTGGTTGAAAGCATAATGTTTTCTTCTTTTAAAATCTTGTAAAAGGGCTCATAAATACACACTTGATGGTTACATATGATATCGTGCTAAGCCACATGTAAAGCTACATGCCCCAGATGATGACAGTTTAAATGATATGGAAATAAAAAACAGCATTGTTCTTTTGTTGCATGGCAACTCCAAGAATCCTGAGGGAAAAAATGTAAGTGTAATTGTGTTATTTCATCTAACATAACCCTATTGTCTTGGCGTATTGTTTATGATATTCAAACAATATGTGTCCCTCTGCAAGAGAAAAGTTTTTTTTAGGATGAGGATTGACACATGTGTCAGGAAACCCTAACTTAAGTAACTCTGGCTGGGCTGTACACCTGTCTAAATTCTACAAAGCGCAGGACAGAGCTAAAGTAGTTAACTAATGATGTGCTCCTTGCCTTGGAAGTAACGCTTAGTAACTACTTTATGCTACATAGCCAGGCATGCTAATGTTTGCAGCTTACATTAAAGCAGATTTTCTCTAGTGCTTTAGGCTGGAGAACAAAGAAAAAGACAAAACCTTTCAAACATTTTAAAGGTCTTTCTACAGACCTATATAAAACACTTTAACATGGAGAATCCAAAGCTTGACAGGCCTACCATGCCTAGTAATGGTTGCTATAAGATTCATGGGATTCAGGAATGTGTAGTCTATAAAATGTCCGAAAATATCATCGCAGTTTCCCAGAACCCAAGGTTAATATTTTGTCAATCGACTAATCAGTAAATCATTTCAGCTCTACATCTGTTCCCAACAATCGGAGTCTGTCATTCTGGCATAAGCAAGATCAAAGCAGGGTGTGTAGACATAAATAGCCACTTCACAGGGGATGTGAGGAGTGACTGCGAGATCTTGGGACTTGCGGTGGTGAGTTAGCTGACTCGGTGTGCCCCGGAGAGGAGAGTCATTGACCCGTGGCCAGTTTCCCTCCAACAGCACCTCACATATTATCACCCAAGTGAGTCATCAACAGCACGTCAACATCGCTGAGGTTCTTCATGCCAATCTTCCTATTGCTTTTTTAATCCCCCAGCGTGCCTTGTTTGAGCAATTGCCTCCTCCACCCCCCCCCCCTTCTCTCTCACTCTCTTTTGCTTTATATCCCCCACCCACCCCACTGCAAAAACACCACACACACACACACACACACACACACACACACATTATCCTCCCCTGTATGCTTCCATAACATTCTGCTGAAAAAATTTGGAGGTCTGCCAACAGTGTTACACTGATGCTGCGTGTGAATCTGGCAAGTGCATGTGTGTGTAGGCCTCTGCCTGCATGAGCGTGCACGAGAAAGTGTGTATGTGCAGAGGCAAGATGTGGGTGTGTATGTTCACCACAGTGGTTTTTGCGAACATGTGAATTCAATTGACGACTGAAGAGAGGAATCACGAAGAGGAGTGTGTGCGTGCGTGTGTTTCGGGACAAATGGATGAATGGGCAACTAGGTTCACTGCTTTTAGTGCCTCATTCGCGCATGTATGTGTGTGTGTGTGTGCACCAGCGAGCGTGAATGTCTTGAAAAGAGTGAAAGAATGCGAGAAAAAGAGGTATTGGATGGGTGTTGTCTTACAAGCAACAACAGCACATTGCAGAAAGAGGCATTTTCAACCAATTTATTAATCCTTTTAGGCAATGTTCCCTGTTCAGAAATGCAAATTGAATCAATCTGAGTCTGACTTTTAAGACTTTCAAGTGGGATTTAATTAGAAGCCGAGGCGCACAGTTTTAATGAGAGAGGGGGTGGAGAGAGAAGGAGAGACAGAGAGGGAGAAAACGGGGGAGAGAAGGAGGGGAGGGGAGGTGGTGTTTTAATGTTATTCCTGCGGGAACGGGGTGAAGGACACACAAATCCAGAGCTGACGGTTTCTTAAAAGAAGAAATTCCGTCGTTCCATGCGGCCATCTGTCCATCCGTCCCTGCTGCCCTTCACCTTCGACTCAGCTGTTTACGCCCAGGGAGGGGTTGGTGCTCGGGGTCTGTTTGGTGACACTAACACCCAATCCACTCCAAACCCACACAGCCCTCAGCTGAAACATCACCCCACTTCCTCTGCCAGTGGTTCAGCTATTCTGCAATCTCCATCTCTGAATCCTTTGTCCTTTTGTGTTGCTGTTATTTACTCCAATACCATTTCTCTTTCCTCCTCCTCCTCCTCCTATTTCTCGCTGAGATTCTCTAACCCTCCTCATCATCCTCCCATCATTTTCCGAGCCCTAAGCTGACTGAGCCTCCCAAAGCCATCAGGTCTGATTGTCTGATCTCGAGGCATCGAGTCCGCCGGCTGAAATGAAAAATGAGGATTCCTCTCAGCCTCTATTTTTATTCTGTTTTCATTCTCTCTTTCATTCGTCTCCGCTCGGTTTCTCCCTTTTTACTTTTCCCACCTCTCTTTCACACTCTCCATCATGCCTCCCCCTCACACACATACAAATACTCTCTGTTGGCTCTTTCACTCATGTTTCTTCACCTTTTGTGGCCTTCCTCGCACCTGCCAATCTCACCCCCATTTCTCCTCTGGTTTCCATTCATTTCTGCCCTCTGTCCTGTGCTGGGTTGACTGGCAGCTGCACTAGCACTGGAATATGTGAAGGGAGCTAAGAGAGAGCAGGTTTGAGAAAAAATTTAGTAAGGCTTTCGATTACAACCTGCTAGTTACAGTAAATATTTTGTATGTATAAGTACAAGTGAAGAGGTACAGGGGGAAAGGATAAATTTGCATTTAGGGGGAACCTAGAACTAAATTACATTATTTTTTTTAAAAATTACCTATTGAATAATTACAAGGTGCAAACAGGGTACCAGCCTGTATGTCCTTTTATACCATCCATATCAGGAAAAGGAGTCAAACTATGTGTGCCACTTAAACTTAGTAAAAAAAACAAACTTAAATATACGCTGTAACTCTGCTATTATTACAGTTTCAAGGGAGCGAACAAGGGACCATTTTATTTTACAGTCCACATACCCTGTAACTACAGTAAAAAGGGGTGAACCACTTATAGCAACAATGTAAAAAAGTACATAAAACAATATTAATAATAATAATTCATCTATATAAAAATATATAGCTTGTTAATTACTAAAATATTCTTTTGTAAATATATCATAATTTTGATTTTAATACACTGTTACTTCATAGTTCCTGCCTTGTTGGCAGTAATAATACTACCATACCCTTTAATTATAGGTACTCAGTAATTTAGAAAATACTTACAGTGTAATTTATTAATGGTATGCAGGAGAAGAAGTCCCTTTATTCCCTAGCCTTTGGTCTTCTTCCATACTTCCATACACATTTATTAGTATTTTATTGGCATCCTGTATGCACAAAATAATGAATGAGTAATTCATGTGCTATAGTCTAAAGCCTTACCAATTATTGTTCTGTATATACCATTTTATTACAATGGTCAGATGAGTCCTTTGAAAGGACACTTCTCTAACACCACTGCCCCCATTAAGCTTATTTTTGTTGATAACACACTGTGTCTTTCAGTTTCTGTGACCTTGCAACTGATAATTACAGCTCAAGGATCATCATAATGCCCTACAAAATCAGTAATGCTTTATGGTAATGTTATTATTTTCTCAGTAGCAGGTAGTGTAACAAATTTATTTTTGATCCCGTCTAAATATCAATTGAATTATCCCCTAAACTAAATCCTCCACTTGTTTGGTTGTCCTCTCATATTGAGTTAAATGTGTGCAAACTGGCAGTGAATGTGACTCCCTGTGGATGGAAGGAACTCCTCTACTTTGATTTTACTGAGCAAAGAATTGGTTTGAACAGCAATCAACCACCAACATATTTCTGTAGGAAACATTGCACATTTTGACGGGCCGTGTGCGAGCTGTAAACACAGCACTGACCTACTGAATTATTACGTTATAAAGTTGATGTGACTAGCATGTTAGCAAACAGTTGCCTATTTACACATCCAACAAGCATTAGAGCAATATTAACATTCATCTGGAGTGGTGTTTCTGCCTACTCAGTGAATGAGTCTAATATTCACTTGTTTTCTAGGTCTGTTTAGCTTCTAATGCTGATACTAACCTTACCTGTCTGCTGTCTGGTGCTGGGTAGTGTACATTTGGTTTATCAGCAGGGCTGGACTGCTAATATGGCATACCGGGCAAATGATGTATTTACATAACTGTTACAGTTAACTGTTGAAAATGGGACAACGGCCCATTGGGTAATTTTCTATAACATCAACTGCAGTACCCGACGTAGTTGAAGGAGTAAAGGAGAGCCATGGCCACTGCCAGGCAGAGGAGGAGGTGTGTGTTAGCGATTGACAGGGCCGAGGGAGAGAGAGAGCAGGAGGAGAGTGGAGGAGAAGCGGTAAGCATGGAGTAGCTCAACCTGTAGGGCGGGAGTAGGGAGGGGGGATCATATACACTGGGGACGCTGGGGACATGTAGGCCACCACTTTCTAAAAGCATTTGTTAAAAATGTTCTGAAAAATAGCCAGCACCAAGAAATGTTAATTAGCAAATAAAAATGCTATGAAAAAGGTTTATTTAAGTCTGCAATGCAATGTAAATATAAAAGAAAACTGTGTTGTCCAAAAAAGTAACCTAGGCTAAAAACAATAATAAGCTACTGATTACTGCATTATATTCTATTCTATTTTTATATTGTCACCTGCCACCTGAATTGTGTGCTTCCCTGGTGCAGAAAATGTCCCCAGAATGCAGGAAATTAAGTGTTTAATGCTCAAGATCAACACAAATCTTTTTAGGCCTATTAAAATATATTCTTGTTTTGTTGTCATGGCCCCAGTGTTGTGCAATGTTACGTCTCATTCGCTAAGTGTTTCATCACACCCTTTATCTGAGCCCTTAAAAGGAAGGATGGGGTATTGGTGAGGGTTGTCAGACCGATTTTGGTGGGCCGCCTGGGCCAAAAATGCCAGGGCAATTTTTTTTTGCCCAGTCCAGCCCTGTTTATCAGAGTTTTTTTGCTTAAAAAATGGTTTTGCTTGACTCCTGCTGCTGGAAACGTGATTAAAGAGAGCAACGTTTGCAGGTTGGAAATCCAAAAACAAAGAGCGAAACCTCAGTTGACACATTTGATCCATTTTTTATTTTAAAAGTATCGATTGATGCAGCTTTATTGATGAATGATGGTCTAAATACTGTTTCAGAGGTCTGTACACTTCAGTAAGAGCACAATTTTATGATGAAATCCATACTTTTTAGGGATGTTTGTGATATGGTTGAATATATAAAAAGATTAGACATCGACAGTTTAAACCAAAACGATAATTAGTCCCTGATGTTACAATTATGAACTGACTAAGAGCGACTTGCCGAACTGTTGTCTGTGGCCTCAAAAAGCATTGCGTCTGTCCTGGGTTGGTGGCGAGGTGAGGCAGGGTGAGGTGGGGGTGAGGCTGCCAGGTGTCAGTGTGGTAGATGGGTTAGGGGTGTGTAAGGCGCAAGGTGATGGAGTGTGTGAGGTCCGGTCTATCGCTGTCATTAATAACCCAGACAGGCCTGCCAGCACCTTGGAGCCCTGCTCCCATACATAACCCTCAGAGCAGCCGCCAGGGCCCCTACACTGGCCCCCAAGGAGACACACTCACACACACACACACACACACACACACACAGGCAAGCTAGTCTGACTACTGATGTTAACATGATAGAGAGGAGACATGCGTAGTGTGAGGAACAGTGCTATAAACCTGGAGAGAAAAAATGTCTTAGCAGAAATACAAGAGGTTATGGTCTCAGATATGTGACGTTCTTACATATTTTTCCTTCCCATCACTGGGTCCATTCACCCGAGACAGACAAAAGAATAAAAAATGAGAAGGAGCCTGGCAGAATGTCTGCTCTTGTCTTTGTCACAAGGCAACACTTTGGCGCACCCATGGTGAGAGTAACTCTTTAAAATCAAGATGCACTACATACACGTCCCACGTCAATTTGGCATTTTTTCTCGCTTAGATATCTTGACAGTTAAATCTTATTTCACGCATCTGCTCTTAGCTCCGGAATGCTTGAACACTATTCAGGTCTTGCTGAACTCAAATGACCCAGTCTTTAGAGTTGTAAAACCCTTTATCTATGGGGGAGACTAAAGATACGGCAGAGGAGAGGATGGACATCCAGGGGGATGAGTATATGTGGAACTTCTTCATGGTTCCCCAGCTCTTATTGATCCGTGACTCTACCCAGATACACTTTTGATTTCCAGATATCAGTTTCAATCACTGGGCAGCTCCTCTTTTCCCTTCTCTACCTTTGAACATAGCCAAGCACCTGTCCTTCAACGTAACAATAGGCAGGGGGAAACAGAGAAAAGGTGAATCAAAGCGGTGTAAGGAACTGGCTGATAGCGAATGCAAAGGGAAAAAGAGAAAGAATGTGAAGGTGGAGTGGAAGAGACAGAAGGGCAACAGAGGAATGGCAATAGGACTGCAATAGGTCCTCTCCGATGGAGAGGGGGAATTAATGATAGGATGGATAGGAGAGGAAGAGGCTTTAATGAATTAATGACTGTTCTCACAACTAGATGCCTCCTCTCTCCGGCTCAGACACAGCCGATGAAATAATAAATAAACACATGAATAAGTGAAGAGGCCTGAATGAGACGGCACTCCGGAGGGGGAGAAGATGGGGGTGGGGGAGATAAGGCAGATAGGCACGCGGTGAGCCTCTCTGGTGATTTGCTCCAACATCAAGCAGCTGGAGGTTACTGAAAAATTTAGCGATGCGCGGGGAGCCGGTGAATGCTAATAGCGCAGACTGACTCCCCCATCCTCCGCCCCGCCTGCACCAACTCACTCCAGCGCACTCCGACCACCTTCAGTCTCAGGTGACCTTGCTCCACGGCGAGCTCGTGTGGCCACCGGCATGCTAACGAGATGCTGGCTTTGGGTTTGCAGGGTTGCCAGACGTTGCAGGGCGCTCAGAGGGCAAGTAGGGGCATCCAATTGACATGTCGGGGGCCTGGATGGAGATGGGCAGGGCGCCACTCATCCAGGCCAAGGGGGTTATCAGATTATATTAGGGAGAGAAAGACATTGCACTTCGACAAGAAGGCTGTTAGCGTGTTAGTGTTTAAAAAACCTTTTCGAAAGCACAAAAGACAAATGCACTTGCTAGACTAGTTCAAATAATCATCCAGTTATAGAAACCCACAGTAGAGTGAGTAAAAATGAGTTTAAGTCAAAACAACAGATTAAAGGACAAATCTGTTTTATTACATCTTGGCTCTTATTTTCATAGTTTTGGCCATCATCCCTATCTGTACTAACTTGGGTGTAAAGACTCACCGATACCCCAATACAAGAGTCAGAGATGCGGCTATATTGATACACCAACAGATCCAACCCAAATTCTTCATGAAAAAAAGTCAGCTAGCTTGTTACGTTCCCCAGTCACACAACTGCTTGAAGACATCCAACACACACACTGAAAGAAGTGTCTGACTACTGTATACAATGCTGCCTGTATACAATCTTCTGTATGCTGCTGTATAAAATTTATTTGCAGTCTTCAGAACGCACAGTTATTTCATAAAATATTCTGGTGGAAACTCAAATCTTGCTGGGGCAACATGTATGCCCTGACAGTTATTGACACGAGCAGTCAATACAAGGTGAGTAACGCTAGCATTAATAGCTAATGCAACTTCAAACCCGACTCCTCCCATTTACTGAAGCCCGTGTGCTGTTTTAGGCACAGAGACATGCACCCATTCAGTGTGATTAAAAATACCAAATTCAGAATGACAACACCGAGCCAGTGTGTGAGGTAAACAATATCCATTAGCATTTTAGTGAAAAATTCATCAGTTAGTAAACTGTGTTTACGACTGTTGGTGTTGCAGAACACGTCATATATGAGGTATATATATTAATTTAGTTGAAAAAAAGGAAATGAATGTATTTTAGTCACTTTTATTATCAAAAAAGTAAAAATATCTAATAATAGCAGTTTGTATCTTGATACATATCAATTCATCTGAATGGGAGGGATACACACCCATATGGAATAATGTATTAAACCAAAATAGCTAAATTAGAGATGAACAACATGCAAAGCAAAAGGCATTCACTAGAAATAACCATGTTGCACTGTGGCTCTTTCTTACATGATGCACAGTGGAATGACACACAGGTTATCCAAACTGTCTATTCCAACTGCCAACGCATGGTGGCTCAGTGGTTAGCACTGTCGCCTCACAGCAAGAGGATTCTGAGTCTATATCTTTCCTTTCTATGTGGACTTTGCAAGTTTTGCCCTTGTTTGCATGTGTTTCCTCCGGATGCTTCGGTTTCCCCCAACATCAAAAACATGTTAAGTTAACTCTCCTCAGTGCCCTTGACCAAGGCACTTGCTAGTAATTGGAGTTGGTCCCCAGGTGCTGCACAGTGGCTGCTCACTGCTTCTAATACTTTGGATGGGTTAAATACAGAGAACGAATATCACTTATACTGTGTATGACAATCGACTTGATTTGATTTAAACTTCTTGGTTTAATGTTGATGTACTGTACCTAACAGAGTTGTGTGTGCACACATTTTTTCAAACTGTTTACAGTTTGTTTGATGGGTCTGACCTCTCATGTTTCTTGCCCCATCTGACTTACTTGTAGCAATGTCAGCGTGTTCCCAAATCTCAGTAATTAGCACAGTGCTATAACTGATTGGAAGGATGGCCAAAACTGCTAAATTAAAGACGGAACAATCCCTTACATTTGACTACAAACAGAAAAGGCTGGTTTTCCAACTCTGGTTGACATATTAGACATTCAGCATAGCAGCACTCAAAACCTTGTATTGGTTTGAGAAATCAATACAACCAGTTATCTTTCTATCATCAGTCCAGAAAACTTTCCAGACTGTTGTATTATCAATATCTCCCATTCGGAAAATTAATATTGTGAATATGTTGTGCTTTTTTAAAGGTTAACGTCAAACTTGGCCACCTCCCGCTATTTGACATCCATCAAGTGCTTGCTGGTTAATGACTCGTGGCAAATCAGGGTCAAAACCACTGTGGTTGTTAAAAAAAGTTCTCAGCTAACACCTGATATGAGAGTAGGAAAAGAGAAAAGGTCACATTTCTGTCTTTCTCCAGATCACTGAACAGATTTTCAGGGCTGTGGTTTCTTCATTACAAATTTCCTTAAACATACTTTCCATGGCACCAGTATTAGCACTTCAGCAGCGCAACCTTCCACCTCAAAACTGCTGCATCTTCACATACACAAAGTAGTTTCTCAACAATAACCATGGTGACCTGAGGAAACCTTTGTTCATCAAAGCCAGTGAGAAGAACTCCAAAGATTGCTTGTTTGTTCCCAAATACTATTATGCAACAGTACAAGTCTAAACCATTTTTTGCACAAACCCTTTTTGTTAAGAGTGTAGGATTATTGAAGGGTAAGCAACCGTTACAAAGCACTAATGTGTTTGGGCCAGTAAGCTCTCATCAGAGCGAGTGAAAAGCTGATGACCCTTGGTGAACCCTCAGCAGTTTAAGTAATCTGTCATTTTCACTCTTATTTGCGGGATATGATGCCATTTACAAATTTTTCATGAAATAAATGATTGAATTTGAGAAAATGCGTTTTTTTAAATTACTTTTATAAGTGGGAGAGAAAGGCGGGTCAGCGGATTTTGTTTTTTCATTTTGGATTTCTCCCCACTTTCCCTCAGTCTGTCCCAATGCTGAGATGAGTAACACACCTTCATAGTAGTATGAGTAACAGAAAAATGCTGCTGTAGCTATGAGTTGTAACTAAAGAAGCTTTGTTTCAACTTTTGAAAAGGTCACGGGTCATGAAATGCTTCCACTCATAGGAAACACGGAATTCACCAAAGACTTTACGAGTGAGATATTCTATTTTTGAAGGCAGGTGAGGCGTATCTTAAGGAGACTCTCACCCAAATGTCCTCATCCCCAGCTCTGGTCCTGACGGCCCTTAGGCCTGGATGGCCCCCTGGTCTCAGTCCCCCAGCCCTCCAGCTGACAGACTGGATGGGAGGCTCTGGGCGCCACCGAGGAGCCCCGGTGACATGATTTACAGGCAGAGCTGCTGGGGTTGCTGGGCGACGTCTCTCTGCGGTCCCCCGCCACTATAATCGGAGCTCCGCGTCCGGCTCCGAGGAGTCTACCCAGGCTCACATCACCTCCTCCCCTCATTTTACTCTTCCTCACCCCCTCCCATCCCTTGCCGGTCCAACTCAACAATGCACTCCCTCCCACCCCTTCTCCTGCAACACTAAGGCATTGTGAGGCAGACGGAGTGAAGGCGGAGAGGCTTGCAACAATAGTAGCTGTGTGATGACGGCCACTCCTTTGAGGTGAAGATGCACATACAAACACACACAGGAGTATGTACGCCTGCAACCCATGTGCACACAAACACAAACGAATGGAAAACACAAAAACAAAGAGCAACACAAACACAATGGCGCTGCGTTGTCTTGCCTTCCACTGCGGTGTGGATTTATTGGATTCTTTGTGGCGTGCAGATCCATCCCTCTTGTAAAACTGCATTGTCTGGGCTCCTCAGAGCAGCAGCTCCAGTGTTCTGGCTCTCCGTGTCGGAGCCTCAGCACCTCCACTTCTTTCCTATCTACTCACTATAATCAGCGAACAGCACTGGGAGCGACTTGGAGCCTGGCTGGCTGGCTCAGCTCGCTCCAGAGTGCTGGCTGCGAGCGAGGTCATCTGTCCAGAGCACTGCCAGTCTCTGGGGAGAGAGAGGGAAAGGGATGCCAGGGGCTATTTGACGAGCAATGGAGGATAAGGAACACCCATAGACTGTGTAAAAGAAGGGGACGTCGCCCATTGGTTTGTGGACCACCGTTTTGAAGCCTCGAGTTTGGCATTTTGGAACCAAAAGTGACAGTATATTCGGACAAGAGGGTGGAGCGAGCTAGCTTGGTCAGCAAGATGCATCCATAATTCAGATTAACTGTGATATTAACTTGGATGCAAATTTTTTGCTATCAAAAAAAACAGGAGGAAAACAAAATGTACTCACTGGAAAAATGAACAGGCGACTCCTTATAGTGTCTTTTAGTACAACCGACCACTGAACGAGTAATTTTTAGGCAACCAAAATACTACAATTAACTTTCATGAACTGAAAATACACTGTGGAAGCAACAATGTTCTTAGATGAAAACACAGACGGCACTTAAAATCAACTTCACCGCTAGTTAAGTGTACACAGTGCAGTGGACACGATTCACCTCTATGCTGACTGACAGGTTGGAAGTGACTTATCAGTCATAAGTTTGCCAAGCTCTAAAGCACACCCTGCTTTATCATCAATTTTATTCTAAATGGGACCATAATTTACTAAAAGAACATCATGCTGTGTTGAAGAAGACCTGAAACTAGCGATTGAGACCACGAACCCATTAGGAAATTTTGTTATTAACTCCAATGCAATCTGACTTCTTTTGGCCAGTGGAGTCGACCCCTGCTGGCCATTAGAAGGAATGCAGGTTAAAGGCGCTTCTGCACTGGCTTCACTTTTCAGACATGGAGGTAGCTGCTTGGGAACACCCTGTGTTAAAGTTGCACTGGGCAAGGTTGTCCTGTAAAGGCTGTCCCTTTTTTTATAAAAAGGGAAACAAAAAAGCTGGCAGGTGACAACTCATAAATATAAAAATATAACAGAATGTATTGCAGTATTCACCTGCTTTTTAGTTTTGTAACTTCAGTTACTTTTTTTGGGCAATGCACATTTCTTTCTTCTATATTTAAACTGCATTGCATGTTCTCAAATTCATCCTCAGCAGTGCTTCACTGAATATAGTTTATTTCTGTTTATCATTTATATAATTGCTTTTATATTACTGTATATTGTCTGCTACGCAGCAGAAGGGAATTACAAACTCAATTTCACTCTACTACCTGTTGTAAACAAATAAATCTACCTTGTTCCTCGTACATTGTACCTTATTACTCATGCATTCATGTAAAAGCAGCTGGTTGGAGCTGATTTTTCTTGATCGTATGTTGTTTGGTTTGTAGAAATTCTGAAAATCGTTAGAAATGCAGTCAACGGCTCTCACAGTTCAGATGACACCTTCACAATGCTTGCTTTAAGTATTACAAATAAATTCACATTATTAGAATTATTACAACAAACAGCAAATCCAGCAGCAAATCCTCAAATTTGTGTAGTTGAAATCATAGAATGTTGTTGCATGTAAAATGACATAAACGGTCACTAAAATAGCTTGTCAATCGACTAATCACTTCAGCTGTCCTTGAAAAAGCTGTTGGAGAGTTTCACATGTAACAAAACATCATATTTTATAAGCTGCATGCAAAAATCTTAATTAGAAAAGTAACTACTAACTAAAGCAGTCATAATTGTGGTGAAGAAAAGACTAATATTTTTAGAAGCATAAATGGTATGAAAACAAAAGACTCATGTAAACAACCTCAAATTTGTACATAAGTACCGTACTTGTGTAAATCTACTTAGTTACATTCCAACATAACATTTAGTCACAGTGGGACTCTCCACTAAAAACCACATTAGCGGCAGGAAATTCCTACAAGTGTGTTAGCTCCAGACAGGGCTGAAAATACATCAAGGACAACATGAGTGAAAATATAAACATAAGTAAAAGCTCTAAAAAAACATTATCCATAACATGATGTATTAGTCTGCCTTTTATATTCAACCTCAGCCGACAGTGACTGACAGTTCTTCCATATTTTAATGAGATAAGGGCTAGTATCGGCTAACCCATATATCTCTCTGACCCCCGTTACAGCATCCATTCATCAGCCGGTCTGCAGTTTCTCCATCTGAGCTTGTGAAGCAGCCAGAGAGGCCGGCATGACTGTGATCTGCCATGCACAAAAACGCGAGGCAGAGGAATGGGAAGGGAAAGGAGAGAAGAGAGGAGCTGTGTCAGAGCTGTCTGTGCTGAGGCCTTCAACACTGTCAACAACACAGAGCTCTGATGGAACCAGGCCGACTGCCGCCGCCGCAGCTGCTGCTGCTGCTGACTATGTGTGTGTGTGTGTGTGTGTGTGTGTGTGTGCGCGTGTGTGTTTGTGTGTGCACGTGGGTGTGTGAGTATACGATGGAAGTCAAGAAAGAGGTTTTTTAAAGTTGTGATAGAAGGTCTGTCACTATAGAGCCTCTCATCACTTTTCAAAGGCAAACAGACACTTCTCAAAGAATATAAACCCAGTTTCTCTGCATTTTCTGAGCTTTATCAAACTAGAAAGAAACCCCCTACTACCCCCTTTACTTTGTTCCTCTTTATCATCAATCATCTTTCTCATGCACACACACACACACACACTCATATATGCACACACATACTTAAACCGTTTTGGGAGCCCAAAGTGTTGAGGTAATGACTTACACATGTCCCTATTAAGGATCTGGCACATGGCAGGGAACTTTCCCACCCGTCCATAATTGATATTAATCCCTGCTCTTTGGAGTGGCTCGAGGGAATGGTCGGAGGAGCTGTTAATGCACATACAATGGCAGAGTCCTAGACCCTGGAAAAAAGAGAAAAGGAAAGGAAAGGAAACAAAAGAAAAGAGAAGAGAAGACTCTTTGAAAAAAAGACTGTAATAAATTTGATTAAGCCCTGCCAGACAAAGAGGGGACGAGACAACAAATGACAGCAAAGAAAAGAAGAGATGGAACATTCCTTAAGATGTGAATGGTAGATTAGATTAAAAGAGATCAAGAATTAAACTTGAGCTCTTTATATAAGAAATATATTTATTATCAGAAAAGAATCCTTTTGTTGTCATACAGGACCATAGAATACCTTTCTATTAATGACTTTTTCAAATGAACCCTTGCCAAAAGCAGATGTAAAAGTTCTATACTGCTAGTAGTAGTAGTAGTCTTCCCTACAGTGGAATCCAGCCATGCAGATCGTTTTGTGATTATATTTTCCAGATTGTGAGGTATCGTGTCTCTGAGACTAGCTAACTATCTAACTTTGTCTAATCTGACTCTAATTAAACAGCAACATATCTTTCTCAAAACTGTGGACAGAAAAACAAAACAAAAATGTACTCTAGTTACTCCATTGTGCCTGCATAAATACAAACAAGTGGATATAATGAAATGAATAACTCTTTTATTGCCAATTTCTGAACATTTGTAACTGCACATAAAAGTGAATCATTCGCCTGCTTTTGTGCTCACTTGGAACAGCCACCATGCTGCTTCCTGTGTGAAGAAATCGTATCGGATTTTCTGCGAAATCTTTAGGTGTACTTAGGCAACGGCACGTACATGTGCGCCTCTTGCCTACTGATTATGAACTCTACACACAGTACACAATCAGTAGTAACAGTGGAGCTAACAAAATGGAGTCCACTAAGACCAAAAAATGACCGGCTCCTAGCACAGCACAGACTCCAACAAAACTCGATGGGCTGAAGCCCGTCAGGCCAAACGAGGATCAGATCGACATTGTGCGAAAAGGCGTCACTGTCATGCAGAGACCTCTGCTTTGTTTTGGATATAAAAACTGAACCTGATTTGGCTTTCATCCTATTGGATAGGTAAACTAACATTACTGCAAAACATTTGACATATATGTTGTGATTTTCTTTGCTAATATTATCCCCTGACAAATACTAAAGTTACTCCACCATCAAGATCCATATTCAGTCCCTCCAGGATTGTCGTGATTGGAACTATTAACACACTATTCAACAGATCCCTGTGAATTCAGCGCAACTTGCAGTTTTGACAAATCAACGCAACTTTTCAGCAAATTTGACCGATCATCGCCATTTGCCACAAAACGTTGGGATACAGTTAGGGTTGTCAGCTTTTTACTTCCTTGTTTACAAGACGCAGCAGACTTGTGCAACACCAACGTCTCACATTTGCAGACAAAAATAAAAAGGATTGTGAAAGTTGAAATACAGTCCAGGTCTTCTTTACCTAAGTGGGTGTAAAGCGGTTTTGCAAAACATGCAGTGTTGTGGTCGAACATAAAAGGAAATTGTCTATTGACAAACACTTTCCCACCGCAAAACATATACAGAGAATGGCAGAAACACATGGAGGACATCAGACAAAACAAATCACTGTGACACAGGGCTGCTGCATTTTGGGCAATTGCAAGTGCTGAAAGAATCAAAGTAAGCTGGTTTAAATATGCAGGGTTACAGTTAGAGTTAGGGCTCGAAATCCTGGAGGGACTGTTTTAATGATTCAACTATAATCATAAAGTTAAAACAATCACTTCTACTTTTGCAGTTTTCACTAATTGCCATAGTGTCATCGCAAAAAAAGCCCCAAAATGTTGCAATTTTTTTTTCGAAAAGCTGCCGCAAAATGAGCCATTTTAGAACGCAGCAACCACTAAAACGGCCTGCGAAATCCTGGAGGGACTTCATATTGCTATCCTGTGTGCCATCCGTATTTTGTCAAAGTGCTGATTTTAGCCTGAAAGAAATGATGTACAAAGCAAATGTGACGTGATTGGTTTAACTAGCCAATAGTAAGAACTG
Organism: Micropterus dolomieu; assembly: GCF_021292245.1. Lineage (NCBI taxonomy): Eukaryota > Metazoa > Chordata > Actinopteri > Centrarchiformes > Centrarchidae > Micropterus > Micropterus dolomieu. The sequence goes on along the minus strand of NC_060157.1, from coordinate 18,159,512 downwards.
AACTCTTCATTCGCCCTATCTACAGGCAAGGAAACACTCTTCATTGAATCTGAATGGTGGTTAAATCGAATAGAGCAGAACAAATCAGAACTGACGGACAGCTATGTGCATGAAATGGGTTTCACATTCATGCAGTGCTCTCTAAGTGAAGCCAGATCTGACCTTATACTTGTTATCAGATCAAGAAGATATATAAATATTGAAGGAAATATTCACAGATGTTGTGTCTACATCCAACACATGAAGAATCTTGCTGTTATCTCTGAGTAATATCTGCAGCATGTAAACTCAACAGCAGCATTCTCCAGTCACACTGGTGCATGGCCATGCACTGAAAGCAGAAAAATAACTAATTCTTGTGACATGGTTATTTCCGAAGGAGGCAGAAAAACTTTCCCTAATTCCTTCCAAACCCGTGGCAGAGCACTGACGATGCTGTGGCCCCCTGAGGGCCCAGCCTGAGTTCCCAGCTGGGTGTCACACACACCCTGGGGTCTGCCTGAGTGGTCACCCATCTGCCCCTGCTGTCTGCCAGAGGAGGCAGGGAGAGATGGGTGGAGCAGTGGGAACATGGAGATCATCCAAGACCTTAAAGTGGTAATCCTTAAAGGATAAAAAAGCGAGACTTACTGGCGATCTCTATTGACCTAATACTGCAGATTAGATCAGTTTCACCAAACTAACTTACAATCGCCTCAGTTAGGCTTGTGCTATCCGATGACATGTGTGCTTCTGAGAGTTAAAAACAGCGAAGTACAAAAATCTCTTTTGGCAGAAACCATAAAAGTGAATGGATGCAGCCTTACAGTCCATTATCAGATCCTTCAACGTGGATGCTGATGGATAATTAGTTTTATTTCACCAGTTTTCATTTACAAATGAGTGCAAATCACATGTTTTGCAGTCAAACAGAAGTGGCCAAGAAATGTTCTATGAAGCCAGAATCAGGTGAGGAGTTGCTGACACATACTTCATGAAGAATGCACGGAGATATAGTTAAATTTAAATGAAAAGCAGGTCAGTACACAAAATGAAATTCATAAAACTTTTACTTCTAACTTTTTACAGGTTTTCCTTTTTAAATTAAAAAAACAACACAAACACGGACTCTAACATTAGAGATGCAGTAGGACAAAAAAAAAAAATGCATTGGTAACACACACCCCTAGTCAAAGGGCCCCAAGCAGTACAAAGTGAAATGGAAGCGCAGTAGTTCTGAAGCTTTTTGGGGGGACATACAAGTTGTCATGCAACAACAAGTCCAGCCTCAAACCGGGAATATTGTGGCTGATGGCCTTCAAGGTACAATGTGGAAGAAAGACAAACAAACAAAAAAAACATAAAATTACCAACAGAAAAGAACAGTAAAGAAATAATAGTTTAGACATTATTTCAGAGACATCTATATATATTTTTAACTTGCACAATGTAATGTGACGAATGTCCATTATATGAACTGCATGTCTGCTTACATCCTGTCAAAAAAGTATGTAATTAGGCTATAACCTAAAAAATGTAGAAGTAGCCAATTAAAAATAAAAGTAGCCTACTCAAAGCAGAAAGAGAAACGTTCCATATGACTGTTATACTATTATATAGTACATAATTATTCCGCATGCATTAATGTAGTTGGTTGAAGCTGAACTATTTTGTATCAGACTGCATTTAATGATTATTTTTATTTTAATCGGCTGATTATTTTCTCCATTAATCAATTGTAATAAATTCTGAAAATAGTGAGAAATGTTGTCACAGTTACCCAGTGCCCTAAGAGAGACCTTCACAATGCTTGTTTTGTCAGTCCAGACCTCAAAATGATTGAAAATACATTAAAATAATCAAGTAAAAGCAGCAAATCTTCACGTTTGTGAAGCTGGAACCATGAAATGTTTTTACATGAAAAATTACTAATACCAAAACAGTTGCCAATTACATTTCTCTCAATTAGCCTAACTGATGTAGTTCTACGAGCTGGACTCCTGTAAACTGTTGAATAATTTAATTTATATCAAAACATCCTATTTTTTAAACTCTTCATTAATTTTTTGTGTAAAAAGCTTATTTTGTTTAAAGTAACTAGTAACTGAAGTTGTCAGATAAAGTAAAAAGTACAATATTTCCCTTTGAGATGTGGTGATGTAGAAGTAGAAGGTGGCATGAAAAGAAAATACTCAAGTTCAGTACAAATACCTTATGTACTTAAATACAGTACTACTTTGTTAGTGTCCACCACTGGGCTTAGCTTTGGCTACCTGAAACTAAGGAAAGGACTAGAGATGTTTTCTGTATTTTGGCTCCAGACAGAAAACTATTATCCATCATGATGAAAATAGCTGGCCTTGAGCCACAGTGCTTTAAGTAGGAGCCCCCTACTCCTGTCATCAAGGCAATGAAATGTGCAACAAACCATTACAACATAAAACACCATTCATAAGCTGAAATGTGCAGCCTACTCACACACACAGCTTGGCATACATGAGTAGGTTCTGCAATCCTACTGTAGGCCTATGTGTACAGAACTGCTGTTCAGTGGGATCGATATATATATATATATATATATATATATATATATATATATATATATATATATATATATATATATATATATATATAGTCTTTTATCAGATCTACCTATTATCATACTTTCTATTGGTTTGGGTC
>NC_060157.1:18117920-18156751 GCF_021292245.1 Micropterus dolomieu | reverse complement strand
GTAACTGCTGAATTAGAAGGGCAGAGAAGTGTGTTAGACTGCGACTCTGCCTCCTGGTCTCAACTCTGGGTTGTCATGGATTTGGTCCACTAATAAACTTGGCCAGATTTCTAGAAATGAGAGCTGCTCCTTCCCAAGTGGGATGGATGCCGTCTCTCCAGATCAGACCAGGTCTTCCCCAGAAAGTCTGCCAATGATCTACAAAGCCCACATCGTTTGCTGGACACCACCTCGACAACCAGCGGCGGAATGACGACATGCGGCTATACATGTCATCACTGGTCAGATTTGGCAGGGGTCCAGAGAAAACTACAGTGTCCTACATTGTTTTTGCATATGTACACACCGACTCAACATTAATCTTAGTGACCTCCGATTGGCGTAACCTGGAGTCATTACCGCCGACGTGAAGTTATCTAATAATCTCACATATGCTGTATGTTAAGGTGGATCAAACACTAAGCTAATCGTAAATGTTTAATGGGGTACAGAGGAGCACAGTATTTATTTTCATTCTTTAAGTTACACACATTACTTAAGGTAAGCAAAGAGTAGTAAAAAATCCACTTGTTATCCTGTAGATATACAGTATTATTAGGGGTGTGGGCTGTATTAAAGTTTCCACTGTTCTCCTGTACTCTATAATCACACAGTAACAACGAGCTATGTGTTGTTCTCCCATTCTCACTCTGTATTTACACATAAACATCAAGGCGTGTAAGGGGAAATATAAAAGGTATATTCTATTCTTTCTGGTTTATTTTCTGTGTTGCTTTCCTACTTCTTCTTCTTTTTACCCTCCTCTGGCAAGATGCCAGTGGTGACCACATCATGATACGTCCTCTTTTTTCTTCGGTTTCTGGCAATAAAAGAAAAAAACAACACATCAAATAATTGTTACTGGTTAAGTGCAGTTAACTTTAAATTGACTCCACCACCACACATAAAACTTGGTTTAATAACAATCACATTTAACATAAGCCTAAAATTCGGCTTAATAACTATCAAGATTATTATCTTAACCTATGGCATTTTAGGGAGTATAAATTAGCCTAGTGGCTAGCAGACTTTTCCTCTCCTCATAGCTTAACAAATTACATGTAGGCTATTATTTATACAGTGTCTTACTCACCGCTGGTAAAGTCACTGCATCTCCCGACACCACGGTTGAATTTTCAGCCTGAATGTACGTTTTCTACAGCAGCTGCTCGTAGTGAGAGCAACAACCTGAAGGACTGCCGAGTCGTTTTCAGGTGGCAGAAGCGTAGCTCTGCTGCTGGGCGCATGACATAAACACGTAAGTGCGAGCCCTCCAGGAACCCATAGAGATTGCATTGCAGCTCGAAAAAAACTGCCTTTACACGAAAGTCTATGAGAGAGATCTGGGCGAATTACAACCAGACTGACCAACAGCGATATTCAGAGTCAAACTGTCTGTCAAAAACAGTCATAGCTAACTAACAGTGTGGTAGAAAGTGTGAGAAACATCGCCTGCCTTTCCCGGTTTGGCGGTGCGTCGCCCGGTCGCCCTAATGAACAAGCCGCCCCTGTAACCACCCATACTATAAGACTCAAAGTGAACATGCCAGCAACAAGACAGGGATCATTTCATATAACACTACACCTAGCATTGTATTGGTTGAGGGATAATGAAAGGGTTATTGCACAAAAAAGAGCAGAGCAGAAATCTGAGAGCAAACGTTTTATGTGCGCACTGAAACAGCCTGACCGCAAGAAGAATGGATAGCTGGAGCGCAGGAACTCTGTGCAAGTAGTTTTGAGGGAAATCTGAACGTGAAATCAATAAGTCAAGCTCTCAAGCTGAAAGGCCCTGCTCTTGAATAAACATAGGAAAATAATTATGGAGCTAGAATTGTGTCTTTATTACATACAATAAATGATCTGAGAGAAAAAAAAAAGTTTGAGAGAAAAAGTTATCACACTGATAGCAAAAAAGCATTTCATGAGAGAAAAAAGAATATTTGAGAGAAAAAGTTTTCATACCAATAGCAAAAAATAATAATATTTGAGACTAAAAAAAAGATTTGAGAGAAAGTATTTTCTCATAGAACATAAAAAAATATTAATTTTTAAAATTATTTCTGAGAAAAAAAATCTCTGCAGACCTACTCACACACCAGTAGTGAGCACAGACCATGCTACATCGTAAATAGCCTACACCACCCCTGCTTCCAACTTCTGTGTGTGCTAAATGAGTGAGTGAAATGAGCGACAGTAGCTACAGCTCTTGGATCACAAGTTAACTTGAGCTATCACCGTGGCCACAGCTGACTGCACGCTGTGTTTGGGCAGAGTGTAACTCAGCCTGAACATCCAGACTGTTTCACTTACAGGCTGAATGACAAACTGTTCGTCTCACAGCAACTCGACGTCAGGTAAATAACGATACATCATACAAATGTTGACTGGCAAGCTGATGTTGGTAACGCTAGCGAAGATAGCGGAATATAAAGGTGATTGATGGTACGAAGCTGTGTCACAGGTTAATCTGGGCGCCTCCACTTAGCGGTCCGTGAATGTCAAACACCTCAGCCTGTTTCCCTATGAAAGTAAGAACACATTTAAACCGACCGTGGCACAAATCAGACAGACAACATGAAGATTTGGACGGTTTATTGAGGTTTTCTAGTGTTTTGAACAGCGACACAGTCGCCTCCATGATCACGCTCAAAGTTCTCGCTTTGAACTCATTTGCAGGTGGGAGAGTTCCCTGTGAATCATCGTGCAGCTAACGATGTAGCCTGCAAACTACACTCAGAAGCATATATCTACATGACGATACATTACAGAGACAAACAAAGTAATCAGAACGTATTTCCTGGTTTGCAGTCAATGGATCCTGTAGCCACGCCTACGGCACATCTGGGACTATCACCAGTTAATTTTGCCACCAGTTAAACTGTCACACCGGCATCTATCTAGGTGAACCAAACAATAGTGTAATGGTTCAGTTCGACTCCCAAGACAAGACGATGCTCACCCGGCCAATAGGAATGTGGGCCCGCCCATGAATTTTCACAGCAAAAGCAAAATGTAAGAAATTGCATCGAGAGAGTTTTGAGAGAAACACATTTGTTTTTTTTAGAGAAAATGTTTTCACACTGATTTTTTTTTTCAGAAATAATTTTAAAAATTTATATTTTTTTATGTTCTATGAGAAAATACTTTCTCTCAAAACTTTTTTTTTTCTCTCAGATCATTTATTTTCTCACATGTAATAAAGACACAATTCTAGCTCCAATCACATACTCAAACCTATGGTGGCTCCCAGGACTCAGTGAGGAATACTTTTGCATTCCCTCGCAATATGTTTTGCATTCCCTCGCAATACTTTTGCATTACCTCGCAATATGTTTTGCGTTCCCTCGCAATACTTTTGCGTTACCTCGCAGTATGTTTTGCGTTTCCTCGCTATACCTTGCCGTAGCAGCATGAACATTTAGCCTATAGGCTAGTGAGTGGACAGTATTGCATAATGTGAGTTGCAAGGTCTTGATCCACAAACTGAATAAAAACGAAATGCCGTTTCTTGCGGTCCAATGTGCTAAAAACAAAGTCACAATAGCCTATTCAACTTACAAGACACAAAACAAAAAATAGACATGCTGGCCAGCCAAAAGAAAGAATGGCATTTTTAATGGTTTACTGCAGTCATTAAACCAACGTTACTTTGAATCATTTGTGATTTTTAATGCATCTTCAGTAGGTTATTTTATGAGCTTTTCACTATTAGTCAGGCCCGCACAAATAAGATGGTAATTTACAGTATGACACTAGACGAGACAGCTGATCTGTATACTGTCAGGGGAGTGAGAATGGCATGCGGGTCTGGAGCATTATAAAGTGCGTAGCCTAATAGTGCAACCCCAAAAAAGTATGTTCACCTGTATAGCCTGTTTCTAACCTATTTAAATAATAGCAGCATCAGAAGTAGGCTACTTAACATTAGCGGAGCCCTGATGGCTACAAGCTTATATAAAAATATAAATATAAATATAAGCCAGTAGCGGGAGCAGCCTAATAACAGTCGGCTATGTAAACAGTGTGGAAGTGCCGTAGCAGCATGAACATTTAGCCTATAGGCTAGTGAGTGGACAGGATTGCATAATGTGAGATATGTAATATATCGTATAAAACCTGAAGCTATTCTAACATTAGTCCAGCAAGGGGACCTCTGTTTATGTTTAATTGATGACATGGGCTGGTGCTGTCAATAGCTTGTCTTCAAGAGAAACACATATGTCTCGATGTGTCAGAATTGATCAATAGCTGACCCCTCATGAAAGCAATAACAGCTGTTTCTTGAAGGTAATGCAACTGGCAAATTAGTGTGAGCCCCATGACTAATGTGTTTCATTGACTTGGTCTCCTGTGAACAGAAACAAAGTGGAGCACAAAAATGCCAGCGGTCATTCACAACCTAATTTTTTATTGTCTCAGAAATTACCTTTATGCCGGACTCACCTTTGATCCAGTCCCATCTTTGCAGCAATCTATTCTATGTTTTCTGTTGTGAAATTCGGCAGTCAGGTGTGTACAATGGGCATCACACACACCACACTGAACATGCCGACCACATAAGCGCATAAAGAATAAAGGACTAATCCAACCACCTTAGGAAATGAGGGAGGAGGTTAATTGCTATGGAAAAGAGCTCCGATCAGTGTGGCCTACTGTATTTCCAGCACTGTCATGGGAAATTTTCTACATTGTCTCATGGGTATCTGTCACATCCATAGACTGTATATAAAATGTTGCATCACAGCTGAATAAAACACACACAGTTTGTATGGGGTTTGTACATTTATGTGTGTGTTTATGCTCTTTGCTGTTATTACTACATCTATTAAACGTTAGTTTGCTCACATGGATACACACACATGCAGAGGCAGAAGGACACACATGCATCAGGAAATGACAAATCACAAAATTCCCTATATCAAATGGTCAAATTCAATCAGTGGATGAATAATGCAACCATGAAGTGTTTCATGGTTTCCAATTTCTGTCTCAGTCACTATGTTGCATACTTTGATCTCATGACTCTGTAATTTCCCTTGACACAATTTTATGAGCAGGCGGGACAGAATGAAATAAGCAGCAGAGAGAGGTCAAACAGTCTGTCAGACCAATACTCAGGTGTGATGGCAGCTCAAATGCAATATTGCCAGCTCTGATTCACACACTAATGAGCTATAAATCCTCTCATACATCTCCAACATGGATTCAACACAAATTATCAAGTGGGTTCTCCTGCTCTCTTACGACTCGTCAAGTACTAAATTCTACTGTAAATTCATATTTATAATAACTTCTGATTGGTTGCCCTCATATCTAAATGATGTTTGCCAATGAGTACCAAATTAACTAAGTTGCAAGCCTGGAGCTATTGCAAAACAGAACAACAAAATGGACAGCTCCTACTGTTGGTGAGTATAAAAGTGGCATTACAATGATAATCACTTTTGATTTTGTTCAGTTCAACTAAAAGATGTAATTTCTTTTTTCACATCACCCTTCAAATGCTCTTCAGGAAGTGCATCAATAAGCAAATGCATCACTGTTAGTAAGGCGGTGATGCTCTGCATGGATTCGGACTGTCTTCAGTTCAGCAGTAAGAGAAGTTGGTTGCTGGTTGAAACAGTTACGTTCACTTAGTACAACTCAAGACACGTTTTACAATGACAGTGCAGAATTAGAGACAGACCCATACCGAGACGGAGCGGATCCTGTTATGTATATAATCGGCGAAACCGCCAATTGCGTAAGCCAAGCGGAAAAAAGGTGAGGATCACGTCTTCATCCTCAACATTTTTCCTCTTTACACTCCTGCTCAAAAAACATTTTATGGCAGCAGTCGCATCACCAATAGAAAAAGAATTACTGGAGTATGACCATGGGGGAACCTATGTTCTTCTTTGCCCAGGGCCTCCAAATCACTAAAACCACCCCTGAATACACTGGGTTAAATACCAACAGGAAATAGTCAAATTGAATGCAAAAACAAATCTGTGAGTGGTAACAGTAGCCAAAAGGTTTGGAAAGTTGGCAGCCAATTAATGGCCAAATGAAGAGGAAGCATGAAGTGCCCATCACATCTGACTTTAGCAGAATAGCATTAAACATCTCTCTGCAAATAAGAAATCTTCATATCTCAGATATAACTGTTGTGACGGAGTACCGTCACTACGGTTGAGCATGCACTCATACCAATAATCATGGCTCTTTGGCGTCAAGTTGCATGTTTGGTAACCTGTAGACCTGGATTCGAATCCAAGCAGTACGGTGACTGCTTGCCCCCTTTGCTGCAAATGTGTTTAATAATAAATTGTCAAATTAAAAAGCAAAACTTTTACTTTTACGAACAAACAAAAGTATTTTAAATTCATTCAGCAACTTTACAGTGTGTAACACTGCATCTCATTGCACTGATTGCACCCATTTTATCAACTACAGTGAAGATAAAAGAGTCCAGGCAGGACAGTATAAAAGACACCGATTGCCTCTGCGAAGAACAGGATGCTAATGTATCTTCTAGAGTATTGTCACAGCATGATGAGTATAAAATAGGCAATACTGTTTCTAGACAGACCAGAGCAGTCCCCCCAATCTGAAAAAGAATAGAGATTCAAGAGCTTAAACGACATCAGAGAGTCTTATTTTCTCCCACAGGCCACAGTGCCAACCATTGTCACCAAGAGAAGATTAAAGTGGACAAAAACCTTTTGACATGAAGGGAGCAGAAAAACACTTTTAAGAGCTCTTTGGAAAACACTAGGGGAGAAAAGAATGTGTTTTTGGTTTAACAACAACACAGCCCACAGTTTCACATACCCAACGTGGTCTAATGCAAATAGACTTTCAAAGCAAATCAGCATCCATGCCAGTCTTAAAGAAACAGCCTTCAAATTAACATTTAGATGGAAGTGACACTTCAGGACTTCACGAGTCAGAGATCAGGGAGGAGTGGGTGGAATAAAAAAAACTGCATCCATCAAAGTCATTTTGCATGCCCCACGGAGAAGTATAAAGTGGACTCTAAGTTAAATCCCCCAATTAGATTAGAACCCATTAACTCAATTATTGACAGGTGTGTCTTATGATCTACCATGGAGAGGCCTGGAATCATCTAGATCTGCTTATTTTAGTCTTCGCCACTGGGTGTGTGAAGGACTGTTATCCTGTTACTGCATTTACACATGCAGAATCCCCTTTGGACTTATTTGCAAGAGATTCCAAGCTGTGCATCCAGCCCTAGCCTGTATACAAATATAGCTAAATCTTCACCCTGCAATTTCTCTCTCATCTTTGCAATCTCACTCTCTCTACTCACCCTTGCGCACTCTCCTTTTCTGTCTGCCTCTGGTCAATCATTCTTTCATAACATCCCTCCAGTATGAGGGCTGCCACGTCACTGTCCCCTCTCAACTCCAGAGTGGAACTTCTCTCTCTCAGGCCATGAAAGCCTGCATAAATGGATGATTGACAGCTCAATTAGAGAGACAGGAGAAGAATAACAGTGTGACTGTACTCCAGGCACTATCTGCTGATCTCCTCCACTGGAAACACAACTACACAGAGGAATAAGTCTGTCATCTCATGTCCTTCCACGAACCTCCAAACAAGCAGAACTGTCGTACTGTGTTTTCAGGCTTGCATGGTCAACTTATTGTGGCCTTCAGTTTTAGCCATGTTGTAAAGTTGAATAAATTATGTGAGATAAGGAAACATACAACATGACACATGGAAAATACATATACCTCTGTCTCATTCTTTTTAAATTATTGTCCTTCTCTATGTCTCTCTTTATATGTGTTCCACAGCAAGGTTATCTCTTTTTATTCAGCCTAATTCAATAAGCGAGTGCAGGACAAGCATGCAGGATCAACGGGCAAAATGATTTAATTAAACTGTTAAAGTAGGTAGGGGTGAAGGGATAGTTGATATGAACAAAGATGGTGACATTCAGGAAACCTGCTCTTTACACACATGCTGATAAACGTTCATCAGCATCTGAGAAACATCTGAATAATAATAATATAATAATAATAATCTTTATTTGTAGAGCACTTTTCAAAAACAAGTTACAAAGTGCTTCAACAAGTGCAAAGACAACAATACAATACCCAAAAGACAACAATACAAGCAAACGCTCTTTCCCCTTTAGTTTTCAGTCGAGACTCTGGAACAGACAACAGACCTCTGCCCGAGGATCTCAAGGTACGTGCTGGTGCGTATGGGACTAAAAGTTCAGAAATATAACAAGGCGAGAGGCCATGAAGAGCTTTAAAAGTGATCAATAAAATTTTAAAGTCAATTCTAAAACACACTGGGAGCCAGTGTAATGAAGCTAAAATAGGAGTAATATGGTCATATTTCTTTTTTCTGGTTAAAAGCCTGGCAGCTGAGTTCTGGACAGTCTGGAGTCGATCAGTAGATTTTTGGGTTAAACAAGTGAAAAGGCTGTTGTAATAATCCAGGCGTGATGAGATGAAGGCATGTAAATTTTGCTATATTTCTAAGTTGATAAAAACATGATTGAACAAGCTTTGTGGTGTGCTGCTCGAAATTTAAATTACTATCAAACCAAACACCAAGGTTCTTTGCAACAGGCTTAATGTGATTTACTAGGGAACCAGCAGATTCCAGTATTTGTTTTGCCATCTGCTGGGACCCTATGACCAGGATTTCTGTTTTGTCTGAGTTCAGCTGGAGGAAATTATTTGACATCCATTTTCTTACTTCACAAAGGCAGTTGTTAAGTGAACTCAGCATTCCAGGATCTGTGGATCTGACGGGCAAGTACATTTGTGTGTCATCAGCATAAATATGAAAAGAAATACCATGTTTATGGATAATATGTCCAAGGGGAAGCAGATACAAGGAAAACAAAATGGGTCCTAAGACCAACCCCTGAGGCACCATATTTAACTGGACAGAACGAAGAGACATAGTTGTTTACAGACACGCAAAACTTCCTATTTGACAGGTAGGATGAAAACCATTCTAGGGCAGTACCAGAGATCCCCACCCAGTGCCTCAGTCTGTCTATCATGATGTTGTGCTCAATGGTGTCAAAAGCAGCGCTAAGGTCCAGGAGTACCAGGACTGAGCAGATGCCTTCATCAGCAGACATTAAAAGGTCATTGGTGACTTTAAGCAGGGCAGTCACATCACTTCCGGTGGCGCTGCTCAGCTGGCGACACGGACTCATGCTGTGTTTGGGAACCTATCTATACAGCTAAAATCCAAATTGTCACATCTGGTGTTGACAGCACTTAAAACAGTTGGAAATGAGGAATCTTTGAATCTCCAACAGTTATTTGAGAATAGCACTTTAAATCAGGTGCAGAAAATTGTGGGGGACCAAACTCACTTTCTGCACTCTCAGTATGAATTGCTCCCCTCCGGCAGAAGATATAGAGTTCCACTGTGCAAACTAAACCGGTATAAAAATTCTTTTGTTCCTGTGTCCACACGTATGTTGAATAACAGTCTATCTTATTAATTTTAAATTTGTAAATTAATTGTCTTTCCTCTTTTTATACTTTTTATATTTGTATATTGTATATTTCTATGTACATGCAGCAACCATGCAGTCCAAAACAAATTTCCTTTCGAGGACAATAAAATATACTACTACTACTATACTACTACTACTACTACTACTACAGTCTCAGTACTGTGGTACTTCCTGAAACCAGACTGAAACTTTTCAAATAACTTGTTATTTTCCAGTACAGTGAGCAATTGTTTGGACACAATTCTTTCTAGAATCTTTGCAATAAAAGTTTTGAAATTGGTCTAAAATTTTGTGGGAGGGAGGGATCTAAACCAGGTTTCTTTAAAAGTGGGTTCACGCAAGCCGTATTAAAATAATCAGGGACACAACTAGTAGATAGGGAGCTGTTAAAAACAGAGATCAAATGGGGCCCACCAGAATCCATTACTTTCAGTAAAAACTTTGTAGGTATTATATCAAGTGGGCTGGAGGAAAAGGAGAACGATCTTTTGAACAATGAACAATATTTAATCATTGCAAAGTAAGATTTCAATGCTTTCGTGTGGCCAACTGACTGATGGTCACACCGATAAGTGTGACACAAATTTTCCACGCATAGAGACATAGAGACATGAATTCATTTTAAATTCTCATAGAGTGACGCTGAGCAGTGTTTTTTAAATTGTGTTCTCTCTCATTCTGGTCCACCTATAGCCACCATGGGCTCCCTGCTGTTAGTAAGCCAACTGTGAACGTCCTGCTGACTTGTCAGGGCGAGATATTGTCCAGTCACCTTCGCAGCTGTCTGCAGCTCTGAGTGGAGCTCAAACATAGTGAGAGCGCAACAGTCAGGTACTGGGAATGAATGACATCCAAATGCAATACAGCAGAGGGTGCATGTCATGTTGTTCAGCAGTGCATAGGGCATGTGACTACCTGTGATGTATAGCAGGACGTCCATCCAGCCCTGCAGCACATCTGAGCCAATATTCATTCGCCTTTCGGTCGGATGAGAAACCTCCCCTGCCATGGCATGTTGTGGATCAACAGCCCCTGGCACTCTTTCCCTGTGCTCTCTGTTAGTCCTAAAACAGGGCTGTTTTGATTACCACGGGGGTTAAAAAAAAAACACTCATCAATAATGTAAGCATGCAATTAATGACTTCCCCACTTCTGTCAGATCTCCCATCCCGAACCCCTGCACGGCTGCAATCCTCCCACCTCACCCTCACACTACTACATACAGGAACAGGACAAATATGGAAATGGAAAGTCATTATTAAAACATAGTAGTGTTAACCTTTTGTGAAATGCACAATTTGGATTCTGGCCTGGTGCTTTTTTGTTGGTGCCATGCCCTCCTCTATCAGGCCTCAGTCTCCAGAGGCCACAGCCATTGATATCTGTAGTAGTCCCCCTGCCTGCTTTACAGTTATGATCTCAGACTTTACTTTGCTGAAATATTCATGCTTGTTTGCATTCTGACTATGTGCACCAATACCAACACAAGTGTAATTGCTTGTGTAATTGCAAGAAAAATGATGGGTTTGATAGGAGCACTAAATGTGAGTTGTTTTTGGCTGCTGATGATGTAGGGAAAAACATGTTCACGCATATAAAGTTCTTTTTCAGGATTTAAATGAATACTAAATGTTACCCCTAGCCTGTGTTGATGTCATGAGAAATGATTAAGTATCTTTACTACAATGCCAGAGCTAACAAACAAACTAACTAACTAACAAACTGAATGTATTGTTGCTTGTATAAAAAAAATCACAAAATCTGTGCTTATAGAATTTTATCTCAGCACCTGTCAGAACCGTTTAAGACCAGCCATGAAAACAATTTCAAGAGACCCTCTGAATCATGTGTTACTCATTGTGTCAATACTTGTATGAAGATGTGTCTGTCTAAACAACACATCTGGATTTTAGTCTGTCTGTCTGTTCAGTGACTGTACTGTATCACTTCTTGATTTGTGTTCACAGCTAATATTGACACATTGTATTTTGTATTATAAGTAAATATAAACACACCACATATCCAGTCATTCTCTTGAACATTTTCGAATATATATTTGTATTTGTATTCATTTAAATTAATATAGCATGGTGGGAAATTAATTTATTAATTTATCCCATCAAATATCCAAAACCTGCTCATATATAAGTTTTCATTCCACATTTTCTGTATGAATGGGTATTGGGCAGTCATTTACAAACACACAGCTGTGTAACCTCTACGTTCACACATCACATTCTATAGTGACATGCAGAGGCAGCTGCTATCTATATAATTACTTCCTAAAAAGATTAGGATCTTGACAGTGACCATGTTGACCGGTCAGTGGAGTGGAAAGGCACCCAGAGGAGCATGGTGGCAAAGAGATGGATAAATGAGACATCTGTATTTTTAACACAGGTCAGGTTTTCAGGTTTTAACTCAAACTACTGCCAACTGTGGTTGAAATGTAATCTTTAAGAAAATTTCCAAATATGTTTAGGGATGAGTCCGAGAACCTATGCCCTTATGACGTTGACAAGACGTTTTTTTCATGATGATGATGAGTTTGCCTGCGTGTTCGGTAGGGGGGGGCAGCAGCTCTCAGTAGCATCATAACCAGCAATGAGTAGCCTTCAGCACAACGTGATATAAGAGCTGATACCCCACCTACGCTCCAGTTGCTGATTGGCGTTACGCAGGTAACCAGCTATTATTTATTACCCCAAAGCTTGGACGCCTCATTTATCAGTGATCTCACTACAGGATCTATCTGTTTCCACTTTCACCTGCACCAGGGCGCACGCAGCTGACTCTTTTACCAAATAACCTGCTCGACTGAAAACAGGTAAAGAAAACATACTTCGAAAAGCCTAAGTAACATGTTTATATATTTCTTCTGTTGTAGACAGTTGTCTTTTTCCGTTTTGGATAAGTCAATTGAAGATTTACCATGACTTTTTGGAGAGGAAACACTTGGGGACAACCTGAAATTATTGCCCTCATATTTTTGTCTTATGCTCTCGTATGCTTTACGCATACAAAAGACAAGACAGATCAAGTAAGTAATTTACCAAATAGATGTAAAAATAAGTTTAATGAACTATATATTTGTTAACCTCACACCGCGCGCTTTTACGCACCAATTACGGAGCAGCTCATGAGCAAAAGGTACAATTGGTTCCTTGATGTTTTTGTCTGTAAGGTAACGACATGACAAAACAGAATAGCTGTAAATATTCTCCCACAGGTGGTGCTGAGAAAATGAGGAGAGGTTTGCTGCTGGTGACTCTGTTCCTCGTCATGAAACTTCGATACAGCCAGTCCAGATGCGAGGAGCCCGGATCGCGCAGATCAACTTCAGATGTAGGTTTCCTGGCGCGTACCGACCAGGCAGATTTTCAGATCATCTTTTAACACAAACTGATTTTTTGCTTCTCATAATTGCAACAGACTGCAGGTCTGGACAACATCAAGAGGAACATTCTGAAGAGGTACAGCGATTTGGACTATGACAGCTTTGTGGGTCTGATGGGCAGAAGAAGTGCCGGTGAGTCTTCATTTCGACTGACAAACGTAGCCCGCTGGTTACAGTAATTTTAAGTTTATAGTTGTAATAATAATCATCTTAATGTTAATAATAATATACTAAATAAACAAAATGATGACAATAGATTTTGTGTTGTGCATTTTACCGTATATTTGGGAATTTAGTTATGATCTGTTCTCTCTTTTCTTTCCTTTTTGATTTCATTTTATATACATCAGATGGAAACGCTGTACAGTCACCACAAAAACGTAAGACCTTTAGTAGTGATATAAAGTACTTGCTTTCTTTAAATTCTTTGAAATCATCATAAAACACAATTAAATGCTTCTCATTCTTCTTATCAGGGGAAATGAATGACATTTTTGTTGGTCTCATGGGAAGGAGAAACTCAGAGTCTGGTGAGTCTGGCAATTCACAAGAGTGAAATATCCACAATAACCCTGTTGGCATTGGAGATTCAGATTCAGATTTAAGATTTTCTCTGGTGTTCATCACACAGCAGCATATCTTTATGGGACTATCTTGTAATATCTGCTCTCACAGATAATGGCCCCTGGAGGAGAGAGTATCCAGAAAGGAGAGGCATTTTTCTCAACAAGTGCAGGCTGAGGTGAGTGTTTCTTCTTTTTCACTCAGTAGATGGACCATGACTAACCTGCTAATAAAGGATGAAACCATGTACTTATATACACATGTATGATGTGTCTTGTTGCAGGTTTCTACAGGGGCTGTAGACACTACATACTGAAGCAGCTCTCATCACAAAACAATGACAGAAGACCACAGAGAACACCAACAATGAACTAGATGTCTGATGGAAATGACTGAATGATAACGATTCACATTGTAAACCTGCCAGGTGGCTTACGAAAGTGACCATAAACTACACAGATTGTATTTGTTTTATCTGATGATACAACCTAATTAGAAGTAACAGCTGATACATACAACATTTCTTTATCATGTTATTCTTTTTCTTTAAAGTTCAAAATAAACATCATTTTTATACATAATTTATTCATTTTAAAAATCTGTGCATTTTCCAGCCATTTGAGTGATTCTTTAAACTCGGCTCTAGTACAGACACTAATGTTCAATCATACTTGTTCCAATGTTTATATAAAATGACACGAAAAGAGGGATTCATCGGGGCTTTATATAATACTGTGTTCTTCAGAAGCTACAGTGTTCTCAAACAGAAGCACAGAGGGTTTTAAGTACGCACTTCTATATCAGAGCATCTCATATCTCTCAACATTTTCACAGCAAAGTTGTAGCTTTTCTTACTGAAACAAACATTGAATTACTGCTCGCTGTGGACGAGTCTGTCTTAAGTAATTAACCACAAAGTATCCAAAAGGAAATTAAAAGACAAAATCTTATTGTAATTTTTTTTTTTTTAAGTTTTATATAACTGAAATGTAACTTCAGAAAAGTAACAAATGAAGAATGCAGAATAGCAAAAAGGCCAAATAGAAAAGAAGCTATGTTGAAGTTGTGACACACACTGCCATTTGTTGCTGCTTTCCATTTCAAGAAATAAATTGAAAATAATGACTTAAGAATGATAAAAATCTTTTCATACACCCGGTACTGTATTATTGGCTCTGATCAGGTACTTGTAAAATACATTGAAATAATAGGCTATGGGCCTCTTGCTGCATCAAGTCCAAGCTCAAACATCTGTGACTGTGTAACGTAACAAATTCATACATTTAAATACTGATTATGTCTAACATAATAAAGATAAACTAAAATATTAATCCAGGGTAACAATAGCCATATGGAGCTGCCACTGAATCATATTTAAATTACATTTACAGTGTCATACTGGATGGAATATACTGTGATTGGATCATGGAAGCCCTGTAAGAAGGAAGCACTAATCAGCCAAAGTACTGTGCAGCCTAATACACCTCTCTGGCACATCTGCACACATTCAACCCCAGCTGAAACACAGAATCAGCGATGCCTGTCTTGTGTGACTGCAGTCCTGTTCTCAGTAAAGCGAGAGTTTAGATTGTCTTTCCCCTCTTTCTCTGACTCCGTCTCCGCTTCAGTTTGGTTTTCATTGACCGAGAAGACTGGAGTAGCGTGACTCCTTACATCTGTGCCCTCCTGAATACTTTTAATTCTCACAGTCACGGCAGTCTGTGAGAGTGGGCCGTGGCTCAGACCCTGGCGTAGGGAGGGCCGGTAGCGTGGCCTGTAGCCGTATGCTCTCAGGTGATAGGTGTAGTACTCCAGTGTGTACATCAGCTCTGCTTCAACATAATGGAAGGACACTGCCAGGTCAGAGCAGCACTGTGGACCCTGAGGAAGAATAACACACCCACCACAAATACAAACATACATACATGTTAGCACATTGTATGGCACACACATTCATAAAAAGATAAAAGTTAAAATATTTTCAAAAATTTAACATGCGACATGTAGCCTTTTAGCATGAATAACTATTAGACATATAAAAAAACAAAACCAATTGTCAAATGTGGCAGCCTCTATTATCCACTACACTGCAATCAGTTTTTCCTGAACATTGCTTAAGATCACAAAAGAGAAATTGACTACTCATTTGTACAGTGAATAGTCCTTACAATACTCACTTCCAACAACTATTAACTACTGAGAAATAACTAATACATGAAAAGGGAGAATTTCAAGTAGGAACATTTTGAATAGATTATTTGAACAGGATTATGAGCAAATAAAGTACTATTCCATTGACACGAGGAGCCAAGCAATTGTCTAAATTGTTGTGATTACTAGTACTAAGTCATTGTAAAACAAACAAACAAAAAAAAAGATGTATTATTGTATAAAAATGCTACATGTAGCACCTTTCATGTGATTTTACTTTCTCATTAGCATTTCTTTGACAGGATAAGTCAAACATTATTTTACAAATCCCACGAATAGACTGAAACCAACAATATGCTAGTCTGTTCCTCCCCCATTTTGTGGCACCCAGCCCCAGGCCTGCAGTACATCTGTTGTACAGTTCACAAATATATATAAAAGTTTAAAAGCTAAGTAATTTTCTGAAACAGCTGGGAACTGAGGTTTTTAGCAGACGTTTCTCAAACAGGAATAACTAGTAAATTTATTGGGGACTAATTCAGCTACGGCACAGCAGGACCCAGCCACTTTACTTAGGTACACCTGTTCAGCTGCTTGTTGATGCAGATATCTATATCAGCTAATCACATGGCAGCAACTCAATGCATTTAGGCTAGTAGACATGGTCAAGATGATTCGCTGAATTTCAAACCAAGAATCAGATTGGGAAGAAAGGTGATTTAAGTGACTTTGAACGTGGCATTGTTGTTGGTGCGAGACGGGCTGGCCTGAGTATTTCGGAAACTGTTGATCTACTGTGATTTCCACGCACAACCATCTCTAGGGTTTACACGGGATGGTCAGAACAAGAGAAAATATCTGCATGCACATCACATCGAACCTTCAAGCAGATGGGCTATAGCAGCAGAAGACCACACCGGAAGCCACTCCTGTCAGCAAATCACAAGAAACTGAGGCTACAATTGGCATGAGGTGAACAAAATTGGACAATAGAAGATATGAAAACGTTGCCACACTTTCTGCCCCATGTTCATCCCTTTATGACCACAGTATACCAATCTTCTAATGGCAACTTCCAACAGGATAAGGCACCATGTCACAAAGCTCAAATCATCTCAAACCGGCTTCTTGAATATGACAACAATATGAGTTCAATGTACTCAAATGCATGTGGTGGAACTGGAGATTCGCGTCATGGACGTAAAGCCGACATGTCTTCAGCAACTGGACCAAAATCTCTGAGCAATGTTTCCAGCAGCTTGTTGAATCTAGGCCAAGAAGAATTAAGGCAGTCTGAAGGTAAAAGGGGGGTCCAATCCGGTTCTTGCAAGCTGTACCTAATAAAGTGGCCGGTAAGTGTAAGTTGGAGTCAAGTGTCCATGTTCATCTTGATGAAAGCTGCTACCCAGCTCATTTATCTTAACAGTTTTTAGACAACAGAAGTCTATGGCACAGATCTATAACCTATCAAGATTTGGCTGCAAAGAAAATACTTGTTGGTGGTAACAAGTGATTGCTGTTTTTGGCTTTTTTGTTTTTGATCACATTTCCATTTTGCAGTCTGATTAAAAAAACAAAACGTATACAATAATAATAGTATTCAAAGGAAACTTGTTTTCTTGTTTACCCATTGAACAAAGCAGATCCATACAGTGGCAGGAAGTGTGACAGGATCATGGACCCGTCTCATTTTAATTGCAAAGTACAATAAATTAGTTGCATCATCAGCAACAAATTGGCCAATTTTCCTTTTGTTGACCGGACATTGTCTCTGCTGCAATCATCTACTTTAAAATGAACTTATTATTTTTCAATTCGCTTGTTTTATACAGGGGTCAGGTAGAGAATTTCAAAGTGCCAGATAATCACAAATTCATTTATTTAGTTAGTATCTAACACCTACAATTTGCTTAAAGCATCAAAAGCTAAATAAGCAAAAACAGGATGTTTTTTCTTATTAAAGGTGGTACCCATTAACCAGCTTTTATTACCTGCTTTTACTAGAGCTTACAGTGGAGAAATAGACAAGATATATGGGGAGAGAGGTTGGTATGACATGCAACAACATGCGTCTTAACCATTAGTCTACTGGACACGCCATTCTTAGGTATTCTGAATGGGTTTCATGTATATTTGTTTGCTTTTACCATTTTTACCAACTCGTACTGTAGTACCATTTTGCAGCACTAGCTCACAAGTAAAATAAAAGTAAAGGGACTTGCCTCAACAATTGGGTAGTAACAATAGCTCCAGTACCAGAAGCTCTTGGAGAACTTGCCAGTTAGGTGGTGCTCTGGCACAAATGGATGGAAAGTTTCTCGATGCAAAGTATCTCTGGAGTCGCCTGCCAGAACGCCCATCTTCTCCAAACACTGCCCCAGTGCTAGGTCTTCTACAGGGGTGGTGTGTGTGCAAACTTTGGTCCGAAACCCTTCCACAAATCTCTTGAGGGCCTCTTTGCTGAGCACATATCCTGCCCCTCCACTCATGTAGCCTTGCTTGGTGTAAGGCTTGAAACGTTTACCAAAGTAGATGGGCTCTTCAGGGGTGTGGTTGGACAGAATCCAGCGCAGGTTGTCCACCACCACGTAGGTGTCATCGTCCGCTTTTAAGAACCAATCTGCTTCATTCGCATGGTGCTCGTAGACATAATGGAAAGCTCGAATGGTCTTCCAGTAGAGCTGGTCACGGCCCTCCTTAGTGCCCAGGCCCACAGTGGGGAAGTCTGGGTCCTCCACAGAGCTCATGAACACCACCACGTTGCAGTGGCGACTCCAGGTGGCCCTGACATGGCGGGCCCTGGTCTGCAGGTTATACGGCCCTGTCATCACCCAACAGAGAACACGCACCTTCTGGTACAACATATCTGCCACCCAGCTGTCTTCACCTAGAGGGGTACAGCAAACAGTGCAATACGAAACGTTAACTGGTTTGCAGTGGAGCTATTGTATGTGTAGTTCTACCAGGAATACTGCACTACCCTGGCACTCCTCACACATGAACATGGCTTCTCCATATCCAATCAGTTTACTCCACATTCTTCCCGTGTTTTTGTCCATTCTACCGCATTTTGCTAGGTGCTTATTTATTTTATTTTTTTCCCGATTGTTGTGGAAGGTTTGGGTAATGGTGATGTGTGTAGCCTAACCAGGGACAGGGGTTGCAAATTAGCTTAAGCTAGAAACCCTATATGCAACACATTTGTCCAAAGTTATTGTAACCTGTTACAATGTGTTTCGTCTGCATTGGCCCTGACAAATAAAATATATAAAAAAAAGACACAAGCACAATTTTCCTGCAGTGGCACTAAGACTCAACAGACTAAAAAGACATCAAAAGACAGTTAAAAGGACCAAAACATGACACAATTATATAAACATTGTTTGTTTTTTGGTCTCCAAGGCTACTTCCAAACCAATCCAAGTGTCCCTCTCCCTATCTGCTCATCATATCAGTTTGTGATGTAGTGTATTATAATGATTCTCCACTTCTCCACCACCACTATCACCAGCTATCAGACATCCCAACTTATTTTCCAGTCCATTATCTCACCTACATATATTTGCCTGCACAATCACTCACAAATATATGAGGTTTGTGCCCATAATGGAATTTTAAGCAAAATAGTATTGCCTATAATACAGCGATATGGAGACTAATAATTACTAGAAAATACTCTATTTGTCACTAAATGAGTGTATCTGTAGAGGACCAGTGTAAAGTACCTGCATGGTGAGGGTGGAGCAGGTTGATGAGAGCAGCTCCCTCCTTCCTCCAGCTGGTTGGCCTCTCCCATAATGGTGTGGCTTTTTCCTGAGCCTCTGACGGCATGGGGTAGCTCCTCTCAAACCACACCTGCCGCAGGAAGAAGTAGATGCTGCAGGCCCCCACCAAAAAGCCCAAAGAGAAGGCCCATCTGGAGCTGGAGCTCTTCATGATGACACTGTCTCCAGCACCGTGATATCCCAGTTACAGCATGTCTGCATGGGAACACAGCACACCGGGACAGACTTGATAGACAACTTTAAATGTGTTTAAAGTTTCTCTCTAGCTAGTGATCATTGACATTGCTCTGTATTACTTGTATAAATGCTTGATTTTGAGCTGGCTGCATGTAATTGCACATTGAGGTATGTTATGCAATCATAAAAAGGTTTTAAGATGAACTCCAAGCATTATTATTTTTTTTACAAATCGTTGTGTCAGAAAAGGCAATAAGTTCCTATGGCATTCGCACAACAAGACTTCGTTTTTGATGTGGTTTGAGTACATTGTGTTAGCTTAAAAATCATATTGGACACACTTTACAGACCCAGACTAAAACACATTATAAGCTTTGCAACCTAGATCCATCTCTCAATTTTTGCCTTACTTCCTTATCTCCATCTCTGCGTTATTGCAATACATTTGGACATAAAATCTAAAACCACAGACAATTGTCTCACTTAGCTGAAAATCAATGAGTCTTGACAGTTATTTGAATCGATGAATCGAACTAACTAGCTCGCCAGTAAAATGATGCTTTGTGCCATTAATCACTGTGGAGAAGCTCAAGGATTTTATCTAGATGTCATCATCACTCATGCCTTCTCCATTTATAGGTTTAAGACACAGGCTGATTTAAATACATGTACACTAATCTCTAATGTAACGTATGAATGCACTTCGTCATTTTGACATGAGGACTTTGTGGACATGGACTTTACACTTGACACAGAGTTAGTTGTGTCACTGCCAAAAATAAGTAGTCGATCTGTTGCCTCACGGATGAGTTTAAAGACCCGAAATCTGAAGGACTAACATGACGATGACAAAAATGTACTCTCCGTGTATGATGCTTCCCTTCATTATCCTGGAGATTTATAAAATTAGGCGACAATCCAGTTACCCTAATCCAGGCACTACATCAGTTTATACGCAACCCCCCCCCCCCACGACTGTGATTGCTAGGACAGCGAAACAAGGCCATGTGGCATACAGATCTGCTACAAATACAATTCGGTTGAAACATTAATACACGGCCGCAGCTGTGTTTACATTTCCAGTCAGCAAAAATATGTTTATTTAAGATCTACACCCGTATGTGTGTTATTTACCTCTGCTGGGGGATCAGTCATTTGTGAGCACGATATGCTTGCAACGCCTTACGCAGCGAAAGATTGCCTGCTGCACCTGTCAGTTATATCGCCACATTCATCCGACGTATTGCTTTTGATTGAAGTCGTCCCTATGTTGCGTCGCCAAATAAGATGATTAGTAAGAGGAAAGCCACCGTAGCCTACAGATTTACATTCTTCAGCATCACGGGCTAAAGCTCTGAAAATTGCGGCCTCTCATTGGCTCGCTGCTGGTGACGTGTAGAGGAAGCCGCTTTTCGCGTCCTGAAATGCATGAACGGCAATTAACTTATGGTTTAAGTTTGTGTAAGGTGTATTTATTAATAGTGAAATGTGTCATTTACATATGCTGAGAGAGAACACGAAAGAAAGAGAAGTAAAGACGTTTCTCTCAATCTCGGCCACTAGGTGTCACCCTACCAAAGCTTACAACATTAACATCTTCAAGCCTTAGGCAACAGTCTACACACCTCACCACCTTACACGCGTCACATGAATCCATATGTAGTGGTCGAAAATGATAAAGTACATTTACTCAAGTACTGTATTTAGCCTATAATTTGGGGGTACTTGTACTTTACTCAAGTAGTCTATGTCCAGTTTCCATATCATTCTTGTCCTATACACTTCAGCGGGAAATATTGTAGCCAACGTTTTACTACTTGCTTTGATTTTTTAATTCAAAACACATGATCAACGTATTGAATATGATTTTTTTTATAGATTAAAGGCCTCTCATACCCTCACATGGGTTTTCAGTTATGTTGATGATTACTCATGTTGGAGCTCTGCTGGGATTTACATGAGGTCAACAAGTACCAAGAACGAATGTAACAGGAGAGCTCCAGAAGTCCCCCAAAATTATTAATTTTTATCTTGCCTCACACGAAAATAACTTGTGTGTACAAATTAGTATCTTTTGTGCATAAGATTTTTAAAACGTGTCATAATTTAACACTCTGAAAGGGGCCATTTTACATAATGAGTACTTTTGATACTAGTACTTTTTGCTGGTAATGCGAACTTTTACTCAAGTAGAATATCAAATGCAGGACTTTCATTTACAACAGAGTATTTTTACACTGTGGTATTGTTACATTACTTAAGTAAAGGATCTGAGTACTACTTCCAATGCTGTCCATCTGAAGCTTCAGGCCCAACCTTAGACTGCATAAACTTGAAGCATCTGTCTGAGCTGCTGCATAACCACTAAACACAATACATCAATCAATGGAGAACACAAAGACTGTTAAGTGATATGCACGGAGTAACATAGCCTAAAGATAGGAAAATATTTAATGAGTGAATAAAAACCTTTTTTTTCCACACACACAGGTTCTACATGACCCTTCAAACTTGCCAAAATAGCTGAGCAGGTTACAGTATTTCATAGAAAATAGAAGGGAAAGTTAAACGGACTTTTGACCGAACCCACACTTCTGTAGTACATGAAAAACAATTCATGTAATGTAGGAATTAGACACCTGACAGACCCACAAATGCTGAGTTGTGTTGAAGTTGTTAATCTGAACTGGTCTTTCTTGCCTTAATAAATTAAAGCCACTGTGTAATTTGTCTATAACATCTACAATTATTCAAAAGATCCCCTCCAAACATGTTTGACGACATAAAATTACTCTGATTTGAATACATTGTGTCTGATTTAATGCAGATGACCTATGTTCCGGTGAGCAACATGCCTCCTCCTTTCGACACCACACCCACAACCAGAAGGCTTCATGGAAACACGGTGGCATGTGATGCGCGCACCGCTTCCAAACATGTTTCAGAATGTAGCCTAATGCTAAGTCTAATGTGTTGATGGGACAAACCACCACCATTAAATCACACGTTTCAACTGATAAACTGTATGAAGTTTTACCTTTCCCGGGTATGTAAATAAAATGATATTAGCCTAAGAGGTGTGGCTACGCCGTGCATTTACCGAACCCAAATCCCACACGCATGCTTAACCCGGGTCACAACAGCTGTCAAAGCTGTCACACGAGTTTCTCTAATTTGATCAGAGGTTGGAAATATATACCCCGCGGATGCAACAAAAGTAAGATATATGTTCATCTCTCTTCTTCTTGTCTTTTTGTTTACTTTGAATAGGAATAGGTTAATGGTTTCGCCGCTTTCTTCTTGATCTTCTTGAAGGATATTTAGGCTACCCAAATAAAATGTTGGGCTAAATGGTCTACATTTGTATATCGACTTTCTAGTCTTCCGAGCACTCAAAGAGCTTTCACGTTGTGTCACATTCCCCTGTTTACAGATATAAGGTACCAATGTACGCGTTTGGAGTAGGCCTACGTGTGCGAACCATGGTACGAACACTCGGTATTTTGGAAGGTTATGTCTAACCGACTTCCACTGCTTTAAAATCTGACACTCAATGAGTTTTGAATTAAACGGCTAAAGTTTGGGATTGCGTGTTTTCTATAGGCTACGGAAGGTGAACGTCAGTCAGTGACTTCAAGAACTAGTTTGACACTAAATCAGCCATACTGTGCTGTGACAACATCTGCGAATAAAGCAATAAATGACCAATATAATGACCAAGCCTGTATTTTTTTACAATGTGTCCAGTATGAATACAAGTCACTCCCTTTGACAATCATGGTTATCTGGGGGGTTGACTAGCTTTCTTGCTCTTGAGATGTTGAATAGTTGCCTACAGAACAGTTAACTGTAACATCCCGTTCACTTGAAGAGTTGTAGGTTAGACTGACCAGAGCAAAACCACACTAAAAGAAATAAAACGAAGGCAAAGCCCACAAATCAAAATTAAAAACCCATACACAAATAGATAGATAGATTTTGAACTACATACTTAGTTAGACTTTCTGCTTATAGATGTTGTGTTGTTCAGATACAGAGGGAGCAGAGGTTCCTTTTACCAGTTTAAGATCATGAGATTGCATGTGGTCTACAAGCTCCACAGAGAACAATCAGGTTACAGAGTAAACAGTATAGCTTATTTAATAACACTACTAACAGAAAATCTACAGTAAGTAATAGGCCACATATGCTCTGTAATAGCAATAATTATTATTATTAAAGCTTTGCTGTGACCCAGTGGCTGGAAGTAGGGAGACACGGCTCTAAATTATCATACGTTTTGGATGCCTCAGGAAGGATTTAAACACCACTTCCTGTATCCCCTATGTGGCGCTAGAGAACACCCGTAAATTATATGTTATGTCCCAGTACATTAAGTGTGGAGTATGCTGAGAAAATGTCTGGTAAATCAAATGACGATTGTAATTCAGAGCTTACTTCCTTTTTTGCAGGAGGTGAGGCTATGACATTGAGTAAATAAAAAAACTCAGTTTGCCCAATTTTTTATCATCAGTGCCTTTAGATTGCACAACGAAAATTTGAAGTCAAATTGTTTTGTCCTGAAGAAAAATTCAATACCTTTTAAGATCTTTTCAGTATATTTTTAGACCACCAGGCCACTTTGAGCTGTAACAGGTTAAGTCAGCCACACACCTTTAAAAACACCACAATGTACCTTTAAACAGAATTTATATTTATTTTTCACATTTTTATTAACTATGTGTCAAAGGGTTGTAACCTCACCTAAAAATTTAGGTAATCACCAAATTTCTCAGTTGCCTATAACAGCCTGTCTATGTGAAGGACTGGTCGGATTTCCCGTGAAAATCCATTTGCTTATGTAGGCTATGACAATTACGCACGCAACATTACTTAAAATCATGTGAAACACAGTGGGATTTTGTGTTTTAGTTGGTTCAAATTAGATAATAGCTTGCCTGATAACGACAACCAGTTGCTAGATACCTAACATTATTGTAATTTATTTTCAGGCATAAATATGGGATGGGTAATTCTGTTGGTTGCAGTCTGAAACCTTACCAATATCTCTAAAAACTACCCAAAGCACCTTCAACTTAACATTTACTATACATTGATTTTGAGACTGCAAAACTTAACACAATTCAGATAGGCCAGGAGGGAACAAAGCTCAAAAGAATTAATTGAGTGATGGATAACGTTAGAGCGGTAGAACACAGGAATTTGCGATAGACAACTGCTGTCTGCATCTAAAGCCAATTTGCAACTGAGTAAAAACAGTCATCAAAGAAAACTCTACTGTGATTGGCACATTGCGGCTTGTGGAATGTGGGACTTGTAGTTTTTGTACCAGGGATGGATACACAATGTACGAGCAACACCACACACAACCCACACCACACATTATGTAAACAAGATTTGCTGATCAGTATTTATAACAATAACAGTAATAAAACAGATGTAAAACAGCACAAGGGGAACGAGTAGGATTAAGGTAGGTTGTAGTCTTCATACACTGTTCACTGACGCATATCTATTTTTAGGGGCATATGCGAGTGAAATGCACTGTAGAGCCCTGAGCCCACAATTGCTACGCCCCTTTGTTGTCCTTATACTGCTTACGTTTTGACATTCGCTTTATTCTTCATTCTAGATGCGTATCACCTATAAGAAGTGTCTTTCACTGATTTTGATCAGTGTGCTACTGCTGCTAGCTCTGTTTTATGCTAGCAGCCCTGGAACCAGCTCAGTAGTTGACATCCGGCCAAGACAGGATAGTCCATTAAAGAAACTCCTTGATGGGAAAATTGGAGACACCATCAGTGGCTATCGTGACATTCCCTACCACATAAAGGAGGAGGTGGCATGGTGTGTGATTAGTCAGCATGTATGGATTTTTTTGTGTCTAAATTATATTCTGAATTGTCATTTTTATATTATCAACTCAATACCATTTCTTTTCTGACACAGTCGTTTGGCTCAAAATACATGTGTATGTCTGGCTGATAAGGACACGTTTCAGCTGCCGCTATCCAATCTGCTCTTTCCACGTGTGTGGGCCCAAAACCTCAGTAATGCCTTCCTAGAGTCCCATCCTGATCCTGAGGGCATAAAGCGTCACAGAGCTATGGAGTACAGCAGCTTTCAGAGGAGGTAAATTTCATTTGGTGACACGCCATGACTATCATTGCACCCTTCTATCATTGCAACATCTCAACACAGTAACAGTGCTGTCTATTTTAAGACCTTCCTCACATTTTGGCTGTACACTGACATGTGCTTTGCTGTTGTTGTTATTGTCCTTCAACCTCTTCTAACAGTGTTGGTAGTCTATATTTCTATGTAAATTTACACTGAGGGGTTATATGCAATGCTCACTGCAATGTAGTTATTAAGTAAAGGCAGTGCATGCACGTGGGTAACCTGGTTGCTGTCAGCTTTCTGTGGTGAACAGATATCTTTAACATCATGCAAACAGAATAACCAGATTTCCATATTCAAGTAAGAGGATTAGAGAAATCCAATGTACCCAGCTACAGTTCTGTTGAGAAAAGACAGTTCAGTTTGAACAAGTTTCTAATTATATTTTTACATATGGGGACCCATTTACTCACATGCTGTTGCAGAAACTGGTGGAGCGGAAATAGCACGTGCAGGGTTTGTATAAACCCGTCGGAGTTAGCATTCACTAGATATGGAAATTACTGCTTCTTATCAGACATTAGCATACCATTGTCCTTGCACTCACTGCAGCCAATCAGCATCCTTACTTGTCTGATGAAGTGCAAAGGTCAAATCAACAGGCCGGCTTTTCCATACTACTTGAAAACAGCTGTCCTGTAGCCTCAGGAATCTATTGGGTCGATCGATTTTGCATTGTATTTTGCATTACATGCACATGACACCAAAACATAGCTGTCAGAACTTAGATTGGAACCCAGAAGCAAACTGGAAACATAGCAGGATCGGCCAAGGAGATTTATCGTGAATACAGTCTTAGCAAGCTCAAATAGGCAGATGAGTGGAGGGAGGGGGTAAGGGCGTGAATACAGGTAGACAAGGTCGCAGGGCAGGCCGGAGAGTGTGGCTGGAGCATGGGGCTAGAACCAGTGAGCAGGCAGGCTGGTCCAATGAAGGGTTATATGGTGATTCCTGGATACAGGGAGATGGCAGTTTAGGAGGGCAAGCATGCAACAGAGAAAACAACAGATGAGCAAAAAAGGTCAGGTGTGTGATTGCTGACAGATAGAAGGTGAGGATGGTGCCAGAACCGTAGAACAGGTTTACGCCCACAGGCGAAGGAAAACAGAGAGATGCATGGGTGCATGTAAACCTGTGTACTGCATGTCTATGAAGATTCTCCGTATTAGTGGAGCTAATAATAATTGTAAATAGAGAGAATATAGTGAAAGATTGCCACAATTTCCCAGAGCCCAAGAAAATATCTCCAGATTGCTTGTTTTGTCTGACCAGCAGTCCAAAACCCAAAGATATTCAATTTTAAATATTGACATCTTATGATTCACTCACCAAACTTGTTGTCTATAAACTTTCTGTCAAAAGACTAAATAATTAACCGACAAATTATTTCAGAAGTTATTGTCAGTCATACAGGTCATAGGATATAGTACTACTTAAATGTAACTGGATGTACTCTTTAATGTAGTATATCTTGATTTGTTTTTCTAATTTTGTCACATTGTATTGTAACACCAGGGAACATCCTGAAGGCTAGATCCATACAGCAAATTCTCAATCTGTCTTCTCTGTGTACATTATGTGGTTAACTGAGCAATTCCTGATATAAAAAGAAGAAGTGATGAAATAATGTAGGTACTTTACTTTCTGTTCTGTATCTAAAGGTCCTACAATCCTGCAAATGAGCTTATTGTAACTGAAGCCAACAATCCTCTTCAGTATCCCACCCAGGGCGTGGAGGTGCGACCCCTCAAAACAATCATCATTCCTGGTAACAGCATATCTACTATGACACAGCACACAATATCAAAGAAACAGCTTTAACATTATGTCTTCACCTATGTTTTGGCCTGCATTTGTTTTTTTAAAGCAAGCATTATGTAAGATGAGGATTTTCAGTTTCAGAGAGTAATTCACAGCTGTTGTAAATAAGTACAGCTGTACACGTGCATTTTTGTGATTACATCACGATCAAAAACAAGCAACTTAGCTAACACAGCCAAATATCAAGCAAGTGCGAGAACACAAGACATAGCTGTCAGAACTTAGGTTGGAACCCAGAAGCAGACTGGAAACATAGCAGGATCGGCCAAGGAGATTTATCGTGAATACAGTCTTAGCAAGCTCAAATAGGCAGATGAGTGGAGCGAGTGGGTAAGGGTGTGAATACAGGTGGACACAGGTGGAGAGTGTGGCTGGAACGTGGGGCTAGATCCGTTGAGCAAGCAGGCTGGTCCAATGAAGGGTGATATGGTGATTCCTGGAGACAGGGAGATGGTAGTTTAGGAGGGTAAGCAGGCAACAGAGAAAACAACAGATGAGCAAAATACAATAAGGAAAAAGTTCAGAGCTAGAGTACAATGCTAAGACATAATGATTGAGCAGGGACTGGAATTCTGGTTTATCCTCCTTTAGTCTTGTACATTGGCATCATGTTCAGGTGTGTGACTGGTGATAGCAAGCAGGTGAAGATGGTGCCAAAACCGTAGAGCAGGTTTATGCCCACAGGCTACACTGGTGAAAGGAAACCGAGGGAGAGAGAGAAAACACAAAACGACAGACAAAAGCAAAGATGCACCAAGCACACTACATTCAACTAACTGTAAGAAAACAAACCATATTTTCTCCCACACCAGCTGTCACAGGGCAGGTGTCACGGCAGGGTGGTTGTGACAATAGCAGCATTAATTGCTAGTCCAACTGTGTACACAGAAAGTCTTCCAGCCTTTTATAACATAAAGCTCTTATCCATGACTTTTGCTTGGTCATTCTCTTTTTCTCTTCGTAGCTTCCTCCATCAACGTCCTCTGCGGTCTTTTTGCCTCCATAGAGACTGCTGAGCCTGATTACACTGCAAAAACTGAGCTCTCAAAAACAAGGAAAAAAAGCATTAAAATGGGGGAAATATTACTTAAAATGAGCAAAATTATCTGCCAACAGAACAAGAATATTTCACTTGCTACTTAAGGACAAAAAAACTTGAAACAGGTGAAATTCTCTAACATAAAACTGCCTGGTAAGAAGAAATATCTTGTTGGACAAAAAACAAGTATATTTTGCCTTCAATTAAGACAATTAATCTTACCAAGATTTTAGTTTTTGCAGTGTATGTCGCCTGCTCGCCCACTATGGACATAATCTTAGCTAATGGCAGGGGTGAAGAGAGCAAAGAGGCACTCTTGTCTGGCGTGACGGTCGAAGCTAAAAAGAGAAAGAGAGTGACCGAGTGCCACTCTCTGCTATGATATCCATACTGAGAATACTGAGCTAGTTTATTCCAAAGAACTTACATTGTACATTCTATACTTTCTGCTTCTTCCTATAGCTTTTTTGCCAAAGAGTTGTGGTGCCGTAAGGCATTATGCCATTCTTGTGATAGAAATCCTGGGATTTCTATCTTACATAACACCATAGAAAGCTCCCCCAGTCCCGAGAGGCAATGATAGTGACATTATTTCCCCTATTATAAGTCAGTGTATCATCAAAAAGATTTTGAAGCTGTTATATTAAGATAAAAATACTACATAATGTTGTTTTAAGTCTGTAAGTAAGTAAAATGCTTCACCATCATCCCATGTTGATATCCTCAGGAATAATTGCTTTCTTTCTTTAGGTTTGGGTCTTAAAGAAGAAGCAAGATCAAACCACATGGTAATTTCTTTATTTTGGATTTTTCATTGTGGTTGACATAACCGTTGTTTGCATAAATGTTTTAGACTTTTTTTTGGTTCCTTTTTCCTCAAAACCATGCAAATGGTGTAACAGGTATCTTTGACAGCAACACTGGGGACTTTTGATGTCGCTGCTACAGTGGACAAGGTCTCTGTTAAGGGGGAGGGGGCGAAGCACATGAGACTGTCAGGTCCCCTTCTCTCTGCTCTGAACAGGCAGCTGCAGTTCGTCACCTATACAAACACTGTGTTCCATCCCAAGACAGCAGATACAGGTGAAGTTAGCATGTGGATATTATCGCAATGCTAAAAGTTGAATGTCATGTTTACTTATTCATCCTAAGGCTCACTGGTGATACAGGCTCACTGGTGAAGATTATTTTAATTAATTAATACATGTAAATCTGATCTGTGAAATATACTGCATTCAGATTCAATCTCATAATTATTTTTTGAGAACACCAATTTGGGGGTGGGGGCATGAAGTGCTGAACATTTCTGAGTGGTCAAGTATTTCAACCACCATTTTGAACAATCTGCAGCTGCTTTGACACATGAACATGCAGTTACAGAAGAAAGCATACGACAGATGGACCAGTCACGTACAGGCCTTATTGAGCGTTTGTTGATGAGGACGAAATCCAGCAGGAATAATGATGTCTGTCTGTTGCTTT
This sequence comes from Micropterus dolomieu, assembly GCF_021292245.1. Lineage (NCBI taxonomy): Eukaryota > Metazoa > Chordata > Actinopteri > Centrarchiformes > Centrarchidae > Micropterus > Micropterus dolomieu. Next base: position 18,126,611 of record NC_060157.1, on the reverse strand, counting down.
ATATGGTGTCATCACTGATGTATAGTTACTCTAAAATTACGTTGCCTAATCTTCGCGGTGGATGCGCAGGCAACAACGGGCTGACGAAACATGTTAGTTGCTTAAAAAGTAGGTACTACTAAGGTACTTTAAACACAGCTAATGTAAAACATGGGATGCCAAAGCTTTTGCATGAGATACAAATATTATGACTAATATGCTGTTGGCTGTGATCCTAACCCCTGTCATGCGGACAAGATATCAGATATCCACACACTGTCCTAATATACCTGCTGCACAGTTATTTGCATAGATTTTGACATACTGGCTTTGAAAATAGTGTATTTATTTTAAGTCTGACCGCAGCTCAACAAGGTCTGTTGGATCTAATTATGTAAAATATAGTTCATGGGTTAGCTGGTGTAGCAGAAACCTTGTTGTTTAACCAGCTTGTCTGGTGAAACCCCTGCAAATGGTCTAGAACACAGTGGTAGATCTGGTTTTCAGTCAACCCAAAGAGACTCATGTCACTCCATTACTCAGTGGCCTTCACCGTCTAAGCATTGTGTCCCAAATGAAATTCAAGTCACTAATGCTTGTATACAGAGTGACACACAACAAGGCAATCTCACTTCCGCCTCTTTTCATGTGAAACAACACGATGTTGGAACAAGCTACCACCTGCCATCACAGCTGGGGTGTCCGCATCTAACTTCAAGAAACTCTTGAAAACTCATCTCTTCCGAGAACACTTACTCCTTGACACCACTAGTACTTCCTGTACTCTTCTTCTTCTGTCTCCTTACAACTCGCTTGTCTTGATTGCACTATTTGTTAAATCTTATAGCTTCCTCTTGGTATCTATCCAATTTATGGCGTATGCATTAATAGCTCTTACTTGTCTTACTTGTTACATCTATTATTACTCATAGATCTCTTACTTTTCTCTTTTACTCTTGTTTGTGTGTTGTTTTTCAAATGTAAGTCGCTTTGGATAAAAGCATCTGCCAAATGAGTAAATGTAAATATTGTCAAATGCTAAAAGTATCTGTTTTCTAGACTTAATGCTAATATTTACAGGCTCTTGGACTACATTTGCTGGCAGGTAGTGTCTAAAACAGTTGCTCTCAGCTTTTGGCAACACTTTCAGCAACTGTCTCTTGCTCTGAAACGGCCTACAAGTGTAACACGAGTAAAGAGGAAACCACAAACCCACTTTCTAGCGATACAGATCATAGGCTACCTCTGCACAAAAGAGAACATCTAAATGTCAAGCTTTTTTCTGCTTTTCCATAATGTCCATAAACATTACAGAGAGCACAAAAAGCCCAGCCCCATTAGATCTGTCGGGCATTTTTTATTTTAAGTAAAAGACCAAACTGCGTGGAAAAAACAGGAAGGAAGAGGAGTGGACAGAAACTGATTCATGGGAAAATCTTTCTCTAAATTTTGAACAGGAAGTGCTGTGTAATTCCCAAGATATTTGAAGTCTGTGTCTGTGCAAATCTTTTGGGCTCAGAGTTGGTGCATGAAAGTGGCTCAGTGGTGTCTGAAAAAAACAATTGCTTAATTTCCTTCTATATTTACACAGTTGTTGTTTTTGTTCTGCAGTTCAATTTGCAACTGAAAGTCACCAGTCATTTTTCACCATTAAAGTTGGACATGGAACCATTCCAGCACTTTACAACTCTAGATACCAAAAAGGTTTGTGGGCAGTTATATTTTTATTTTTTATTTGGATGCAAAGCATTGCGTGTCACAGAAGGTCACTTCATGGGATAATTGTTGTGTGTTTTTTCTTTCTACATAGAGTACAATATTAGTGCTCTTGTTACCATCGCCACCAAGACCTTTCTACGCTATGACAAACTCAAAGATCTCATTGACAGCATACGGCAATATTATCCCACCATTACCATAGTGATAGCAGATGATAATGAACACCCTCAGCCAGTGACCGGGCCTCACATTGAACATTACATCATGCCATTTGGAAAGGTAAAGACGTGTATATCTCTATGAAGTATCATGCATTGTGATGATGAAACATCTCAGTTCATGAGCATTGATCCCCCTTTATCTATACAGGGTTGGTTTGCAGGAAGAAACCTGGCAGTGTCTCAAGTGACCACTAAGTATGTGCTCTGGGTGGATGATGATTTTTTCTTCACTGCAAACACCAAGTTGGAGAAAATGGTGGACATCCTAGAGAAGACCACTTTGGATCTGGTAAGATGCAATACAATGTGTGTGTGTCTTTAAAAACTTACACTGCTCACCCAATATGATGAGAACACTGCCCAATCCACTTAAAGAATAACTTCGCTGAATATCAACATGGACCTTTTTTATCCCTAGTTTTTGTATCTGAGTGGACGCAGTGGTTTTGCTTCTGCCGGCTGAACTGCACTCACTCATACTGGAGCACTTTCAAAATGTTTTGTCCCTATTAGTCACTCATGAGGAAATAGAGTCAAGGTTGAAAAAAAATAAGTTGGCCTTTAATACTGAAAGTCAGCATACTAGTTGAACCGCATACTCATAAGTGGTGTGGCTAGACTTTTGACTGGAGTGGCCCAAGTGGGGCACTGACTTTTTTGTGTCATGTCTTTTTATAAGGCGAGCTTGCTGTTTTTAATTGAGGATATGTTATGTTTTTGTAGCTCGTGGGGTACCAGCACCATTGTAAATGAAACCCAAAGACTGTATTTAAGGATCAACAACTTCCTTCTTTTTGTGTCAGTTGGGGAGAAGTTTCCACATTATTGCTCACTTCTCTTTAGAAATAACAATGATCAAGATAAATGATAACAATGATGAGTTGACTTGCTGCTGGTGTTTCTCTCCGCTGGCTTTCGCTGTCGTGTTATTCCGCTTGCTCTCTCTCGTTTGCCCGACCTCGCACGCGGGATTCGCGGGGGGCTGCTGGGCATTGGGTGTCGCCGTGCTCGCGCAGTGTGCGCGTTGGGCTCGTCACTTGTGCATTGGTGTTGATGATTGCGTGGCATTTGGGCATTTTGGTTGTTTGCTGCGCGGCGGTGGGGTGCTGTGTGCTGGGTGCTGGGTGCTGGGTGCTGGGTGGGTGGGGGGGGCGCTGCTCTTCCGCGGGTTACACTTTTTGCGTTCCGTCGGCATTACGTTGTCAATTGGCATTTGGGTCGGGGTCTTCTGCGTTTGCATCGCGGTGCATCTGGGAGTCTTTGTTTTTTTTTAATTTGATTTATTCTTTTTCTTTCTACCACCCCTATTGGCTACTGGGGTTCTTGCCTGCCTGTTACAGTCGTGGCGCCCCACTCTGGATGGACTATTTCTTATAAAATCAGAGCAGAGAAATAACTGTCCTGTCCCCCATCAGTAACCAACCTAAGTTTATGTGCATTCTGATCATGTTGGTATGTCGTGCGGCTCTATTCTGGACTAACAGTAGTTTTGCAAAGTCTTTATGTGACGTACTTGACAATCCAAATGAGTAAGAACTATGTGAGAAATGTATTGTTGTGGTATAAATGTAGCACATCTCGTACTGCCACACCTCTTCCTATACTGTTTTTGACGACTGCTGTCTGAAAATACTGGTTTAGTTTGCTCTACCTGTTTCACAGGCATTCTCTACACAGACAAGTTAAACTGTGGCTTATGCTTAACTGCTGTTCCTTAATTTAAAACAAGAGGTCATTAATGAAGATAGAGAATAGGCCACAAACAGCTTGCTTGTGGTACACATTGTAACTCTTTCCCATTTGAAAAACTAAATTCTATAAAATACGTATCGTTTTCCATTAGACAAATAACTGTAATTGAAACATTTTAAGTTCAGTAGTTATTATTGTCAATATATTTAAGGCAATCATCTGCCATCTGTGTTAATGCTCTTCCAGTTGAGTGCCCTTTGTGATCGGCACGCTGTAAATTAGTAGTTAAATTGTTTTAAGAAAACTCTGTATTTGTTCACAGACCATGTTTTCCAGCAGTTTACTAAGAATTGGTATCAGACTGAAATCAGAGTGACAGTTGTCATTAAGCAGTGCATCGTGTATACTGCCGTGTATATGCAGAGATCTTGGATGAGGGTTTCTGGCTTTTATTGGTGCTTTGTTTCAGATAGAATAATGGTTTAAGATACATGTTACTGAAGAGCCTGGTCTCATCCCAGGGTGTCAAATACAGACACTTTGAGAAAACTGAAGCATTTCAGGTTTTACATTGGTACTACACTGGTGGGTTTTGGAATTGGATATAGAGTTGAGGAAACAGATGTGACCAAACTTTACTTTTTACAGTAAAATACCACGATATTTCAAAAGAAGAAGGAAGGATGTGTTGAAAACATTCATATTCTCAGTGTCAGGCTGCTTCTGTTTCCTTTTTTCCCCGTCTGTGTTAGTGTAATGCAATGTGGAACTCCACTTTGTGTATGTCTATCTACTCATTTTCTTGTGTTTATAAGTGTATTAGTTATTTGTTGTTTCTTAATGACTTCAGGTTGGCGGTGCAGTGAGAGAGGTGACAGGTTACACTGCAACGTTCCGTCACACCATTTCAGTGGAAGAAGGTGGAGAAGAAGGCGACTGTTTACATATAAGACCTGGCTACTACCATGTTATTGACGGATTTCCTAATTGTGTAGTAGCTGATGGCGTCATCAACTTCTTCATGGGGAGGACAGACAAGGTGCAACAGGTGGGCTTTAACCCCCGCCTGGCACGGCAGGGTCATCTGGGTGAGTTTATCTGTAATATCTGCTATCAAATATATTAACAAAGCAGTTCATATTAGATATTTTATCAATGCAGTACAGCTTTTGTTGCTGTTGAGTTGCCCAAGATTTGAAAAATGTTAAAAACAGAAACCCAGGGAAAATCCAAGCTAGGATTGTTCAAAACAAAATTTTCTTTTGACACTGCAGAGTTCTTCATTGACGCTCTGGGCTCCCTCCACATTGGCTCCTGTAGTGACATCATTGTAAGCCATGCATCAAAGATCAAACTACCCTGGAGTGAAACGGACTCCCAAAAGGCCTACAACAAATTCCGCTATAAACTTTCCAGTGGTGATGCTAACATTCATAAGGAAAACTTCTACTTCAAGAACAGGTTCAAGTGCATGACCAGTCAGTGAACCGTGGGGACCAAAACTATACAAAAAGCGCTTGACAATACAAGGTCGCCCCACCCATTGTACTCTGGACATAGAAAGATACAACAACTGAATTTTTGTTGGTTTAACACATTGGACGCCATTAGATACTGATTCACAGGGACACCTCATCTGAAGGCAGGTGCTACAATTAGAAGAGATTTACATTTACTGCTTGGAGAAGAAGTATTGTGCTCTCCACAACATCGAGGATGATGGTGCGCTCCCAAGTTTACAGCCTGCAGGACACACTTCTCCATATTTGTCAGTGTGCTGAAAGGCGACCCACAGGCAAGTCACTGGATGGTGGTCGACCTCAAATTGTCCTTGTCATCGATTAAACACTTAGTGAAGACTTCAGAAAATGTTTAGTGCTTGCTGTGTGGACAGATTTGTTCTATAAACAGATTATAATTCTTTGGGATAGATAGAAAAACTGACGGATCCTATTTTCTCTATCAGATATATACGTCCACACACAGTATTGATCTCCAACAGTATGCACTCAAAATATCATGTTTTTCATTGTTTTTTTTATTTGTTGTTAAATGCACTATGTGGATTTTTTATGTACTGTGACTTTAAAAAGATAAAGACACAGAAAGATAGATGAAATGTGAAAACATGTGTCATATTTTCAAAGTAATATTTAAAAAGTAAATATAGAAATGTATAATGTAAATTATAGTTCATTTATCATTCCCCCTATTCTCCATTTCCTTTGTATCTCTAGCTCAACCTGTTAATTTCAGTATTTGTTGGTGGTTGTAATTACTTTTTCCAGACCTTCCTCATTTCATATCTAATCAGCTGCCCCACCATCCAGGTTAATCATTACACCTGTCCTTTCCAAGGTTCAAAGTGTCTGCTGTTAAAAAGCTCTCTTTCAATGACTGTCAACAACAGCAAAAGCAGTTATCAATATAAGGTTTTTGTTTGACTTTTAACTGCCTGGTATCAATGGTAAATCAAGTATTTAAAACAACAATCATGGCCTTTGGTGTGTATGTGGTTAGGGTTGGGTTACGATTCAAATGGTTCTTAGATTGCTATAATTCCACAAGTCCAGAGCACTGGCAACAGATCTGCATAATGTTGCCACTGCCCCTACTCCATTTAATAATCTTCTGGTATAGATATGCTCAACAGTAAAATCCATCCTGCAACATATCAATCTCAAAGGTGGGCAACAGTGACCCATGCAGTCTGGAGGTACACCTTAGGACTCTAAAAACATGCTTATATGCAGAAATATTATAACGAATTATTTGCAAAAGAATGTGTCAATACACATCCTTACACACATACATAAAAAATGTAAATTATCACATAAGTGCTGAGGCATCATGTTCACATGCCTAATCAAAATATTCAAAGATTTGTATGTCTCCCCACACACCTGCACAAAGGGATAATCAATCTCTGTAAGTGCCAAGGCAAATGCCCTCGAGGCAGTTGGCTGTTGGCCTATGTTTTAACAAGTGCTATCAGTTGGTAAGCATTACATTTGGAACCATAGACCCATAAGGGTTAGGCTAAGTCTTCAGGAAATGAATGTTAAGAGTGCTTTGTCCCTATTCATGTGATTGTGCGTGGATTTCCCTATGCAAATAAGATATCATGTTACTTCTTGTTAATATCCTGACAGAGGCTTCACTGCTTTGACTATAATTTTAAGAAGTCATGGTAAAAATAAAACTTTTGCAGTAGTAAATGTTGCGAATATCCTACATAGCCAAATGACAGCCTGCAATGCCAATATGTAGTAAATAACCAATATGTTAAAGCAGCAGTAATTTAATTAGCATTCCCCACCTTTAATGTACAGTCTACTTAAAATTAAGCTCAATTTTACACTAAGCCCTGTCTATTGATCAGCCAAAAGAAAATAAATACAGCCTTGAATGACAAATGATTGAGGACCAGTGTAAACAAGAAGCGGATACACTTAGATCCATCCATTGTCAACTGCTTATCCTGTGTACAGGGTGGCAGGGGGAGCCAATCCCAGCTGACATCAGGTGAAAGGCAGGGTACATCGCAGGGCCACACATAGACAAACAACCACACACATTCACACCTAAGGACAATTTTTAGAGACACCAATTAACCTAGCCTGCATGTCTTTGGATGGTGGGAGGAAGCCGGAGTACCTGGAGAGAACCCAAACGGACAACATGCAAACTCCACACAGAAAGGCTGGGGCTACCAGGGTTGGAACCCACCACCTTCTTGCTGTGAGGCGACAGTGCAAACCACTGCACCACCGCATACACTTAGCATTGACACTAATTAAACATGGTGGCTATATCAATTATTGTACATTTGACTCCCTGTATGTTGTGTGGGTTATTGATGAAGTCCAGATGTCTTCCTGAGAATAGATAAGTGAGTTTTATAGTCATAAATTGGCCCATTGTCACTTCACTTTTTGTGATCCTCTCAGAGTTATCAGACTTGTTTAGGTCATCGTAAAATGGGACAATGGTCACTTAACTTCCCTTAATGTCATCCTGGTATGAGTCCTGGTATGGTTTATTTTTGCTCAGAAGAAAGTAGAGACAGGATGTTTGGGGAAAGAGGCCTCCCAGAGCTTGTTTAGGAGTCCGAGGCCATTTGCAGGTTGTGTAGCAGAGGGCATCAGTTCTGTGTTAAATACATCAATTGTCCACCATCATCGCATTTTCTAAATAAAGGATCTGAGTACTTCTTCCACCACTGGGGTTGAGCTATTAAAACATCTGTCTGATGGCATGATGTGTGCATGTGTTTGTTTCCAACAAAGAGAATAAGGTGGTTTTTGTTAGTGTGGTGACAGCTGAGAAACTGCTGAGAGACTGTCATTCCAACATTTCACCACAAGATGGAAACAAAAGATCAGAGAAAAATGCTACACATGTTGAACTATAGAACTGTACATTATCATTATTAGAAGTAGAAATATTAGCAGTATCAGTAGTAGTAGTATAATTTCATAGTTATAATGAGCGTCTTGGTTGGATTAGATGGATTGGATGTGTGTATTTTCAGATACATTTCAATGCTTGCTGTTTTGCTCTTTCTTAACAAATTGCATTAATTTGAAATGAAAGCTAAGTACTTGATGTTTCTTATTATTCCACTGTAATCCACTGTTTTTCATTTTTGTTTAACTTCATTTGGCAATGTGTGGTCACTAACATAACACTGTATGCTGTACACATTACCTGCAAGCACTTTTTAATAATAGGTAAATCAAAGCTTTGTCATTAAATCACTGACCTTCCTGGAGGAGTTTGCAGGGTTACCTTTTGAATATGTACCTGTGTGTGAGTGGGTATTACTACCCTATGTTGTGGGGTCAGTTTACACAGTCATATTTTGGGGACTCACCTACTTTATAGGGACAAAATGCAGGTCCCTATAATATAAATCATCACATTTTAGGGTGAAAACTGGGTGTAAGGCTAGGGGTAGGTTTAGGTTTAAACAAATAGTGGTTATGGTTAGGGATAATTCTTCAGGGAATTAATGTAATGTCCTCTAAAGTGTTGGAAACACAACTGTGTGTGTGTGTGTGTGTGTGTGTGTGTGTGT
>NC_060157.1:18103539-18117820 GCF_021292245.1 Micropterus dolomieu | reverse complement strand
TGTAGCAGAGGGCATCAGTTCTGTGTTAAATACATCAATTGTCCACCATCATCGCATTTTCTAAATAAAGGATCTGAGTACTTCTTCCACCACTGGGGTTCAGCTATTAAAACATCTGTCTGATGGCATGATGTGTGCATGTGTTTGTTTCCAACAAAGAGAATAAGGTGGTTTTTGTTAGTGTGGTGACAGCTGAGAAACTGCTGAGAGACTGTCATTCCAACATTTCACCACAAGATGGAAACAAAAGATCAGAGAAAAATGCTACACATGTTGAACTATAGAACTGTACATTATCATTATTAGAAGTAGAAATATTAGCAGTATCAGTAGTAGTAGTATAATTTCATAGTTATAATGAGCGTCTTGGTTGGATTAGATGGATTGGATGTGTGTATTTTCAGATACATTTCAATGCTTGCTGTTTTGCTCTTTCTTAACAAATTGCATTAATTTGAAATGAAAGCTAAGTACTTGATGTTTCTTATTATTCCACTGTAATCCACTGTTTTTCATTTTTGTTTAACTTCATTTGGCAATGTGTGGTCACTAACATAACACTGTATGCTGTACACATTACCTGCAAGCACTTTTTAATAATAGGTAAATCAAAGCTTTGTCATTAAATCACTGACCTTCCTGGAGGAGTTTGCAGGGTTACCTTTTGAATATGTACCTGTGTGTGAGTGGGTATTACTACCCTATGTTGTGGGGTCAGTTTACACAGTCATATTTTGGGGACTCACCTACTTTATAGGGACAAAATGCAGGTCCCTATAATATAAATCATCACATTTTAGGGTGAAAACTGGGTGTAAGGCTAGGGGTAGGTTTAGGTTTAAACAAATAGTGGTTATGGTTAGGGATAATTCTTCAGGGAATTAATGTAATGTCCTCTAAAGTGTTGGAAACACAACTGTGTGTGTGTGTGTGTGTGTGTGTGTGTGTGTGTATGTGTGTGTGTGTGTGTGTGTGTGTGTGTGTGTGTGCGTGTTAGTAGGTCTGCCGGTAGAATCTGGCTTAGTAAACATTTGGCCAGTGCCTTGTGTACCATGTTCTAATTGAAGTGGACTACTTCTTGCCAATTAGTGAAACACTCCTTTAGCTCAAAAACCCAAAGGGTACAGTGTCTAGAGGCCTCTTTGAAATATGCACTGGAAAAAATTAATAACTTGGCTATCCAACATCAAGCAAGGAAATAATTAGTTTATTTTTTTTTTCTTTTTTGTCCTGGTTTTGAACTCACACTTCATATAGTTTTATCAGGTCAAGGTAAAGGGATTTTGATGAGCAGTTGGAGGAAACCCTTTAACTGTTAAACAGCAGAGGGCAGCATGGTGGTAAGGTAAGACATCTCTTTCAATTAATGTAATGGCATTTACAATCTCTGGTAAAAACACATTTTAAATATCTTATGACAGCAGGTTTAGTCAGGCTTTTGTGATGTGCAAACTTTCTTTCTGTAAAAAGTGACAGATGCACTGAATCAAAAATGTAGTAGTAGATTTATGCATTTCAAGGTGTTTCCTGATATCAAAATATACATTAATTTTTGAATAAATCTGAATTTATCTGGACTGATGACCGATGTCCTTACTTTCCCTAATTTTTATCCTTGCTGTGGCAATAATTTCCTTTGTCTTTGTTGTCATTTGAATCATGTATTTTTTTACTTTTTTTAATCATCTCAGTGCAGACACATAGGCCTACTGTACCTCACCAAATACAAAGACCGCTCTTCTTCTGTTTTCAAAATCTGACAAAGTGGCGTGCTTCACATTCCACACTGTGTTTCCCCCTAAAATGTATTCATACTTAATAACCACAGTAACCCAAGTATTGATGTAGATACCTATGACCCAATTGTCACTGACATTTATTAAATTTATGTATGATTCACTAAGAAGTTCTGTTTTTGGAGACATATTTATTGTCAAAACAGCCACAGGATGGCACAGTTGCTGACAAATACAAAGTCATTCATAAAATATTTTGTGCAGTCTTTCTGGAGATAAAAGAAAGTATGGGATGGCATTACTGTACATATCTGCATATTCAAGCACATATTTCAAAATATATATATATACAAAGTATGTTGACAAACTATTCAGTGCACTTTATATGTATCTGTATTGCAACAGAAACTAAATAAATATTACTATGCTAATATTCCAGCATATCTGGCAATAAAGAACAGAACAACTGTAAAACAAAATAATTCATATCTGTCACAGTTTTATATTCACATAACATAACATATTTGTTTTTCTCATTTGTTTACACAGAATATTTGATGAGATTGTCTGATGTGGAGTGATTCTATCTGCTGGATTTAAACCCCTCTGAATTTGTGACTATTTAATATTATCAGATTAAAGAGTGTCCAATATCTGTGGGAAAACTGGTAACACTGTAATTTAATAATAACTATAATATATGACATAGTGCTACAACAGGCTACAGTTTATTTGAAACAATGGTATACAGTACAGTCTGGACCAAATGCTGGAGTGCTACAATATAGCTGAGAGACATTGTCTCTTCTTATAAAACAGTAATGCCTTCTGCCATTTAGTCCCATTTTAGATGGCATCACTCATTACTGCCTTCCTGTCTCATACCCAAACAGTTGTGGTGTGCTCTGGAGGTTTTTCCTACGGAAGGCAACAGCAGTATCATCATTTGTTTACGACAGTCAATTAGGAATCCAAGACATTTCTATATCTGTGAAAATTTCTGCTTTCCAGCTTACCTTCTGCTGTTGAATATACATCACGGCATCATGAACAGTGACAAAAATATGTTGAGGCTTCATGTAGTTCATTAGACCACTTGATGTGAGGATCTTTAAGACACTCTCTAAGGGGATAAAAGTCATTGATTAATATTCACAAGGGAATTTTAACAAATGTAATAAGTATGTATCATCCTACTTTATGAAAATTGAACAAACCTCTCTATGTAGTATAAACAGAGAATATAGCAGAACAAGCCATCAGGAAAGAAGTCATTCGGATACATAGGCCTTACCATTGCAGTTTGCCAAATATACATGAACTCCAACTTTCTGGCATTCAGTACACATCTGCAAAAAAACGAAAGCAATCATTTCCATTGACACAATGCACAAAAAATATAGATAGCTCTATATTGAGAAGTATAAAGCATTATGTCTTGCTTTAGCAGACTAACCTGTGTGAAGAGTCTTGCTCCAGCAACATCAACAAATATCACACTGCTGCAATCGATTAGCACTGCCTGAACATCACTCTCAGATGTTTCTACAGAAAAGAAAAAAGAAATGACAGGAAAGCCTTCCTTGAAATTATCTGCGGCACATGTCTAGAAATAAAATGTAAATAGAGCAATCTAGAAAAATGTCATTTGTAATGGCCAAATTACTGTTGTCTCCTGATTTAAAATGAGAATATCTATAGGTTTTGTTTAGGAAACTATATGCATATTTAGTATTGTCCACACAGAGCCAGTTTTCATTACTTACCTGATTTAAAGAACTCATTTTCTGAAGAAAATGACGTGTTTGCAATGACTCTTTCCTAAAGAACAATGGAGGGAGGAAAAACAATAAGATGCTAAAATTAAATTGGACAGTGTGAACTGTATATTCTAACTCAATGATTGCAGCAGCCATACCACGGTGTTGACGGTGGCCTCTCTCTCGCGTTTCTCCAGGGTTTTCCTGTCCTTCTCCCGGCTGCGGATCTTCTCTGGCGTCAGGCCCAACAGCCTGCTCATCTCCTCCCTGAAGAAGCTACGGTTGCCATAGTAAATAGGCCCGTTGTAAGTCAGGATCTTCACTCCAGGCACCTCATAGCACTGAAAGGAAAACAGGATTGTCTCAGCTTCATTCTAAGATAGGCTGCATCATCTCTGAGATTATGATTATCACTTGTTGTTGGAGAAAATGATATCCCTGAAGTTTAAGATAAAAGACAATGTTTATTTGCACATATTTTTTTTTCATCCATTTTTTTTAAATCCAAAAGCATCATCTCACCTTGCTGTGGTTCTCCATAGGTCTGTAAATTTCTGTGTTGCTGGCCCGACCAAGCACTGAACAACCAGCCCTGTTGAACCATAGGTCATAAATTTGAATTGAATACATAACATGTTGTTTCTCTCTGAATCATTTTAATTCACAGCTGCAATACATATATAAAACTCTCAATGTTCTTACTGTAGATATGATCTTCTCAGTTCATGCTTAAACTCTCAGATGTGCATGGTGTTTCCTATAATAGTGCATTTGGCAAGAGCAATAGCTGGATTGCACTGTAGTATTCGTGCAGAGAGAATGGAAAATGTACCTTTGTGTGCGGCAGATGACGGTCATCATAGAGAAAACCACCCCGATGGCTAGGCCAAGGTCCACGTTAAGTACCACTACAGACAGCCAGGTTACCACCCAAACCATCTACACAAAGACATGGCCACAATAACGTATTGTCATGTCAGGATATAACAATTAACAATGCAAGCATGTCAGTGAATATTATGGTTAATTCCAGCCAAGCAAATCAGTGTGACAGGGGAAGGTAGAAGTTGGTTTATCTCATGTGCTACCTTTGCTCCAATGTGTTATATTGCTATACCAATCAATGCCCTTACAAAGTCAATCTTGCTGATTCTCCACAGCTCAGGTAAGTCCTGGAACTGCAAGAACATCTGCCTAAGGCTGGTAACATTGATGCACGCCAGTACAGCCTGGGGAGAGAGAAAAAGGATGAGATGTGTGCACTTTCTTTCTTTCTTCTTCTCTGGTATGCTTGTAGTGACACACTTATATAAACACACCTTGGGTAGGAAATAGAACAGTGGTCCAATCAGCAGCAGGACAATCAGAACGACAAGGCTAGTAAACAAACCGGAGAGCTGCAGGAACACATACGAGACACACATTCCTTACAGGGAATCCCAATGTATTTCACAAACTTTGCTCCTTATTTGGAGCATTTTATGCACTGACAATATGGAAGTTCAATATGCAAGCAAGTCCTAAAACAGTTGGATATAAATGTATTCTTATCTGCATTCACACTGATTATAGTTTATAAACCCACAATCTGTACTTTTTTGGCTAAACACATTTAAGGTACATTCACATACAAAACTGAACAATGTCTTTTACATGGAAATGGATCATGCTAAGTAGTTACTAGGTAATCCCTTATTACTTCATGATTACAAGAGATTTTATATTCACCAGAAAAAAATATCGTTCCTCACTCGTTTCTTAGTAAATACTCACAATTTTGTGTACTGTATTTTTAAGTGATACCCATATTTCTCTGTTGTTAATAATTTTACATATAGGACTGTTTTGCTGTAAACACAATAACTTAATTTTTTTTTGTTAGTGTTATAACAGGTTCCAGTTTTCAATAGAGCAAGAAGATGTACAGAAGATGTATTGCATAGCATGTCCACTTCTACCTGTGTGTATCCTCCAGCACTCTCAAGTATATTAGTGGTGGCTAGAGTGGCTGAGCTGGGGAAGCAGGTGAAAAAAGAGGACACCGTGTTGGAGACACCATGAGCCAGCAGCTCCTGAAATCAAACACAGGTTCAATATAAAAAGTTAACAGATTGGCAAGAACATTTCAACAAGCAGCTGTGACATTCTCACACTTTACCTGGTTGGGATGTATGGAATATCCATGTTTATCAGCATAGATCATTGCCAGTGAGACCGACACAGCATAACCAACAAATGTTATGGCTACTGTATCTCCAGCAATGTCAGGGAAAGTGTGCAAGGCAGGCATCCGTGGCCTCGGGAATCTGGGGATAGGAGTATTAAAAGTCAAATTACTAGGACCTACTACTAGGATTTTGAGGGTCTTTTTTAATTTCAAATCTAAAAGATTACCCAGCTGGGATGTGGCCAACTATCTCAATGTTGTAAGTAGAGTCCAGCGAGGAGGCATAGGCCACACCTGTAGCAATAATCACCTGAAGAAAAAAGTATAAAACCTCAGCTTATTACCTGTTAATTATGTTGTAAATAGTAAATGCACTCCCAACATTCATAAATCCAGTTGACTAACTGTGAGGATCTCCACAGGGATAGGTGTACGCAGGCGGTGCCGGTAACGCATGTTGATTTCTTTGACTGGCACCAGGAGAGCCAAACACACCAAGGAGATCAGCAGCTCAGCCATGTTGGTGTGAGGCAGGTTCTCCATCACTGACGCCAAAGTCTGAACACACACGTTACTCAGCTGTGAGCAAACAGCAGCAAAATCCCAAATAACATCATGTTGGATTAGACCATCAAGACGTCCCTTACTTTGAAGAGGGAGAACGTCCCAGTGTGGCGAGGGAGCCGCAGCCCCAGCATGCTTTGCAGCTGGGAGATGGTAACATGGAAGGCAGCAGCACTGGTGAATGCCTTGACAATTGGCTCAGACAGATAGGTGGAGAGGAAGCCCAGCTGAAGACCAAACATACACAGCTGGGGCACAAGAGATTCAAATTACAAGCTATGTCGGTAATACAGTCTGCTAGTCTTAACAAAAAGAAAGATCTCAGTTGCATTATTATTTTATTTTATGATTTTGTGTTTAATACATAGGCTTTCTGTCTTACCATAATAATTCCTGAGAGGAGTGCTACGGCTGAGGCCACTCCAATCCTTTGGGCCTCAAACTCAGCCGCTTCAGATGAACTTGAGTTCATGTCAAGAGGAGTGGGAACCAGCTGCTCCACCACAGAGCCAGTCATCAGACTCACCACAGCAAAGGTACCTGAGAAAAGACCTATAACCTCAGTGCCAGTAGAAAAGAACTGACACTTGACATTGAGCCCCAGGTGCATTCATGAAATAATGTAACAGTAAATAGTATTGAGCATATGGCAAAGACAACCCCCCCTGTTGATTAAAACGATGTTCGCCATGCTCCTCTAGAATATACACTAGATGTTGTGTGCACACAAGTCTTACCTGTGGACACATGGCGACCTGTGCCAAAAACCATATAGAGGACCACCGGGAAGAAGGACGTGTAAAGGCCAAATATTGGTGCCACAGATGTGAGTAAAGCAAAGGCCATGCCTGTTTAGAGAACGACATTCAAAAAGACAGTTCATCAATTAGCAGAAGGTTCAGAATGTAAAATGTGTCCATATGTAAGCTTATAATGCTGAAGCATGCAAAGTTAACTGAGGACAAAGAAGCACTAATAGAAGTGACTCACTCACACTCCACACTACATGCTGTATTTATCCCCACTGTGACAATGGACATTACCATGGTTTAGCCATATAGTTGTAGACCCCAAATCGTTCCTTTTTATTATATTTTAACACTTATCCTTATCTTGCAATACTTGCTCAAATTATTTGTATTATTATCCATATTAATTATTATAATCATATCGATAATAATGTGATCTTGTTATAAATGCATTTTTATTATTATTATTATTATTATTATTATTATTATGAAATACTGGCACGGTTGATTCTAAAATGCAATAAATATAATTACCTTAATCAAATAATGTAAGCAACTATTGTAAACAATTTTGCTTTCTTTTCTTTTTTTATTTTGTGATTGACACAGAATAACAGACTTTGCTTTTGATGTTTACTCACCTTGCGGAATGTGAAGAATACCAACTGTCAGTCCCGCTATAGTGTCTCCTAAAATCCATTTCTTTAGTCTGTATCTTGGCAGCCAGTTAAATATCGGCACTCTCTCCCTCAACAGGTGAAGGCAGGCTCCCCTCGAACACCTGCACCTCTCTGCGAGCTTTTCCCGGAGCCGCAAACTTCCACTCGTGTCATTATCGGAGCCGTAGGCCTGTTTGAAGCGGTCCTCCGTGTAAATATTCCTGTACACGGCCACAGAAGCGCTCATATTATCCATGTAGAGATGAGTGATGACTGCTCACCATGCAAGAGCAGTTGTAGAGTCAGTAAAGGTGTTGTCTGTTGCAATACATATATAGCAGACTCTGCCCTGACCTCAAGAGCCATTGCATTTTTTTTCCTGATGCATTGTCAGAATCTTCTTAGCCAATGACATGGCTCAAAGCTCAACCTTTTTTGTTACAGTGTTGTACAACTTTTTTTTCCACATCTTTGTCCTGCTTCAGACAACATAGGTGTACTGTGTGTTGTAGTGTTTCCCCCCCTACAACAATCCTCTGGGTCCTACTGCTAAAAGGATTTTTTTTTTAACAGAAAGTAGAAAGTGAAGCACACAATCTGCCTGCACAACCCCTTCTTCCAAAAACACACACAGACACACACACACACACACACAGTCCTATCCTCCCTTATGTCCTGCCTCCAGAGAGCCATGCGGGAGGTACAAGCTCAGAGGAGGCACAATTAAGTCATACAATGTATACCACTGTGAAACGCCTAAAGAGATCAAAGTTGTATTGTTGGCGGAGCTGAGGTGTAACCTCAAACCATGTCTGTTAGCGAGGAGTTCATTTCCGAAGGAGGGATGGATGTCTGTAATGGGTGGGTGTTTAAATTGTGTAGCCATAAGGAAAAGAGTCTGAAACCCCTGTGAAACTCAATCAGACATGGCAGCCTGGGTCATGGATCAAACCACACCTTGACGCTGATCAGAGATTGTGTGTGATGAGTGAGATGTTGTTCTTTGTCAGACAGGAGTGAATACAAGGGAGCTTTGGATAGATACAAGATAAAATGTGACATGTGTGTCTACTGGCTGTAACATATTGTTTGCAAAATGCAGCTTGGAAACTTGACAGAAACATGTAATCAAAATAGAAATTATCTTTGAGTTTGAGTGATTATGGGATAGATGGGAGTGACAATCTCAAGAGAGGTTCAGTCTGACTCTGGTGAATAAAAAACATAGGAAATTGAAAATTTATATCTGGTCTAAGTCTTGTATTGGGTGCTGCGGATGAACGTCTCCCATCTCATAAATGACGTCTCCCATCCCTCGAGAATACGTGAGGAAGTGCAGGCAATGCCACAGCTTTCTATTGTTGCGCAGGACAACACCCAAGGCTTTTGGCTTGAATGGGCCTGGACCTTGGCTAGGAGGGCAGAAAGTTTAAACTGTTCAAAATGTAACGTACTGCACGTTCACATCAAACAGCAAAAAATGACAAAGCATCTAGCATTGCATTTGTGAAGTTCTTTTACCCTATTGTTATATGAATATAAATACATTTCTATATAAAATGTTATCACCCATCCAGATATGTAACATGAAGTCATACAGTTTGTTTTACTGGCATTGTTGACTTGACAGGTGCAGGCTGCTCTGAAACGTTCACATGGCTTTTATACTTGTATGCAGCATGTTTACGTTTGTTTTTGTCTCTGTTTCGAACCATCAGGAGCTGAATCAGCCAATCAACTTGTTCAGCGCTCTGGTTGAGATTTTGGAGATATGCCCTTCTGCAATCTATGGTTACCCATAACAGCCTTCTGTACACACACATGTACATTATTATTATGATTACATAGCATGTTAAGACTACAGTAAACTGTAGAGCTGCAGAGTTGGATGATAAGTGTGATTTCATCACTGCAAGAGACCTCTGACGCCTTTAGATGTAGTTATTTGATTCATTGTTGATGTAAAAACCTTCATTAGTGCAGCTTTAATGTTATGGATATGAAATCATGTTTTTATATTTTTATACAACGTGTCACCTCATCAGCCCAGAGGAAGCCATAATTAGCAGGGGGTGTTTGGTAATCCCACATACGGCGACAATGCTGGAGTCAGGTCAAATGATTTAACCCTGATAAATGTCTCCATTTCTCTCTAATGACTATTATTGATTCTAAATTTAAAAAGGAAAACAATGGCTAATGTTGAATGAAGTTCTGCCCCTGCTGTTGTTATTCCATGAAAGAGAAAACATTGCTAAAGATGTAACTAGGGTCAAACAGGGTGTAGGTGAGAGGTCCAGTGATGCGTTACAAAGGTAAAGCACTGGCCGGACACCCCCCAAAGTGTCATGTGTCCTGTTTCGCTAATGTTTTAAACTAAATGATATAAACAGACATCCATGTAGAAAGTTGTTTTTGTTCCAGTGTCATATTCCTGTGTCTCTGTTGGAGTGGAGATGCAGTGATATAAAGGAATTTAAATGCCAGGAATGTGGGCCATTGTGTTGATCAACTCCAGAGGATTTACAGTAAGAACATACCGACGGCTTGGTGTGTCTGCAGGCTGTTTAAACAAGATATTAATCAGTGGTAAAAGGAACAATGCGTTGAATGGAAAAGGATATGGAGTGTTAACCCCAAACTAGACGAAACCCTTCTGCTCCATCATAACACAGACAGCTCTTTATAAAGTTAAACAACAAAACGTGCATACCTGAGTGGCACACCAAGCCACAAAGTATATGTCATAATCCAGTGTGCATTCATTTAGCTTAAAAACAACAACAATCAGGGAATCAACAATCTTTTGCGGACACGAAATGTGTCAAGTGATGTGACAATTTTTGTGTGACAGACGTGCATATTTCAAACGTGAAGTCACATTGTATTAAGATCCCTTCAAGTTGTTGAATGTGTGAAATAAGATCAATATCAATCATTTTCTATTACTCTGTAGTAGTATGTCGTCTTGTTTCATTTTCAGTGTTTTGCGCAGCATTTTCCTGTAAGACAAGCATTCATCTTGAAAAAATAAAAAGTACGTATGGAGTGCTGTGTGAATTGTACAAACACACACTTTGATGGCAACTGAAGTTATGTCTGGCAGCATAACTCATGATCCCACTTTCCTTGTTGCATTAGCATTAATCAAATTATAAAAATATCTCATCCACCCTGTCTCCTTCATGCTGAGTGTGTGTCCTGATCTGACAGGTCTTTCTATTATTTTCGTCCAGGGAGAGGCTCCAGTCATTTTGTGGCCTATAGTTCCTGCTATTGTTCTTTATCTGCTTTATGGGATGCTTGTCCCGACCCCCCATGGCATGTTACTTTAGAAATGACCTTGTCGATGCGGCTGACTGCTGGCAGGCAAACATCTCCTTGTGTCCCTGTCTCCTTACCTCTCCCATCCCTTTCCGTTCACTGCTCCTCTCCATCCATTAGTGCCTCTCCTCATGCTGTCCAGGTATTTACATTGTCTGATTCTTGAATCATGTGTCTCTGAAGAATTCTTCCTGTCAATTCATGGATTTCTTGTAATTTGTCACTCATGCCAGACAAAGTTCCTGCAGGGGTTAAGAGCCGAGCATAACCCAGGAATCTGTCTAACAGCCCTTTGATGTGCCTTGAAATGTGTATATTTTATGGTAGCTTGTCGGACTCTATTATTTAGTCAATACAATAATCAAACAAATGTTGCATTCTTTAGCCAATTTCAAACACTTTCTATCAATGTTCTTCTGTTCTTGTACCTGTAATTAGCCATGTCATGATTTCCCATGTTTTCCCTCCCATGTTCACATTTATTAACTGGGGCCATGCTTGTAAAGCGTGAATGCTTCTTTCATACCTCCCCTTTTAAAACAGTTTTTTGACTTTGCGTGAGTCCAGTAAGTTTCGCAGTGAGTTGCTGATTTCCTGTTCACTCTTGATGAACGTCTCCTGACCTCCACCACACCTACACAAGTCATGTCCATTCATCAAACATCTGGGTCATGCATCTCCTGGGCGGGTAAGGCAGTACCCGCCTACATCCACAGGCTCCCCAAGGAACCGTGCCTGAGTGTGCACTCACAAAGCATCCTCCACAATTAAGTTAACAACAGAGATGATGGCTTAAGGACGTAACGTATTTTAACCTGGGCTCATGATCATACTGCCATTTTCATCTGATTAAGCGGAGCGTCCTTCCGTGTTAGAGACCAAACACACCAAAACAGACAATAACAGGTCAACACTTTGCAAGCAGCGTGTGTGTCATCTGAAGAGAACAAAAGGTGAGACCTGGATTCCCATCTGACCTTCCCTTCCTTGCTGATAGTCACTGTCCTGTCTGTCCCCTGTCTGGATACGGTAGCCTACCATACATGGAATAAACAAAACACTCACTTGTGTTTAGTCTGATTTGGGGTATTTCTGTCTGACTTTCACCGTTGACTTACAATATCCACTCTCGTTTAAGGTAGACATGAGGCATATGGTGTTATTCTTTGTATGAAATCTGCCATCATCCAGTACAGCAGTTTTGCCCCGCAGTTTTTATCACCTCCACAATAACAATCAGATTTAATAAACCATGTAGGGGAGCTGTTTTGACCCACGGAGGGCCTGGGTTGAGTCTGGTTATGGGATGTGTCACTTCCTAGCCCATGCCAAAGCATTGTGCTGCTCAAGTACACAACAGCAGCACAGCCTTGAACCACATTGAAAGAGCCGCTTCTGCATTGTCTGCTTCACCTCAACGCTTTTGTCAACACTAGATTCACTTTTAGCTGTAGAGCACTTACAGTGTTCAATACAATGAAGAAACAACATTTCCCTGTGTTGTCATTTGAAGCCCTCAGGCAACACCCTGCTGTAAATTTTTCATAACTGGTGCATGTCGAGAAGAATAATTATTCACAGATGCAGTATACATAAAATAGTGGGATACAAAATAGATGGAAAATCTGTATCTGAAAACAGTGTGTTGATATATGTAAGTACTTTTCTGCATTGTACTAAAATATGCATATTTCCTGAAAAGATCCACATAGAACGAAACATTCAGACTGTGACATCAGCCACAGTGATGGGGGTTGGAGGTAATGGGATTTTGTGTTGATCCACTATAGTGATTCCAGAATTTCATCTTATGCGTGAGAGTCTGATGGAGTGGGTCCTTGAGAATCACCAGTGTAGCCAGGTTCACCTCACACAGAGTTCAGGGCAAGTATGTCGTGCTCAGTGCCAAAAAAGGTTGACTCAACAACTTTCGACTCAACACAGTGATGCTCAAGGTCTGTGCCTAAGGCTTGGTTCAATCACACACACAATACAAAAAAAGACATTTTCTATAGTATTTTTAGTTTAATTTTATCCAGTTTTTGACATATTCATCTCTGAGATTTCTGCATTTACCTCAGTAGATGGAGAAAAGGGGTGTTTAATCTATGTTGCTCACATCATTGAAAAACTGTAGCCTATTTTAATTGTTTACAAAACATCCTTTTCCAGAAATCATGTCCTGCTTACTCTAATCCACATACGTCCCTGTTACATGCTGAACTCACAGTTTTCAAAGGGACCACATAGAAAGTAGTTCTGATATGAGCCACTGGCAGGCCTGTCAAGCTTTGGATTTATCCACATGCTAAAGCAGTGTGAACTGGGCTGTAGGACTTGGTAAGCAAAGAGTTTGGAGGTTAGTATCTTTATCACCTTTCTAAAACTATAAACACAACAGAAATAATGTAAGGAAGGAATTAAACAGTGTTTATCTGCTCAAATATAAGCTGCAAATGTTGCTGCATGTTCAGCTGACTAGCTTACATACAACAAAGGTCAAGAAGCATCTTATTAGCTAACTAAATTACAGTATTTTCTGGGGTTATGTACAGGTTAAGTTAAAAGCAAAACCCAGTTCAGGCACATACATTGTGTAATATTCCCTCACTGTGTGGGAGCCGGTTCTTGAAGCTATTGTATCAGATTTTAAGCGAACGTTAGCAGCTTTGTGCTTCTGGATTTGGGTAATTTTACACTTCAGCAACCCCAGTCAAACTGCATTATGTTGTCATCATAGCATCAGTTAGACCCAATCCTCAGTTTTTTATCCTTGCAAAGATGAAGCATACCAATAAAATATAAACTTAACCTTTTACTTTTCCAAAAATGTTTTTCTATAATACAGTGGGGGAAATAAGTATTTGACCCCTTGCTGATTTTGCAGGTTTGCCCACTTACAAAGAATGCAACGATCTATAATTTTAATCATATGTACATTCTAACAGTGAAAGACAGAATCCCAAAGAAAATTCCAGAAAATCACATCATATGAATTTATTAAAATTGATAACCATCTGATGTGGAAAAACAAGTATTTGACCCCCTGGACAAACAGCATGTTAATATTTTGTAGAAAAGCCATTGTTGGCCAGCACAGATGTCAAATGGTTTTTATAGTTGGTGACAAGGTTTGTGCACATTTCGGCAGGGATGTTGGCCCACTCCTCCCTGCAGACAGCCTCCAAATCATTCAGGTTCCGAGGTTGTCGCCTGGCAACTCGAATTTTAAGCTCCCTCCAAAGATTTTCAGTTGGATTCAGGTCTGGAGACTGGCTAGGCCACTCCAGAACCTTGATGTGCTTCTTCTTCAGCCACTCTT
>NC_060157.1:18032288-18103439 GCF_021292245.1 Micropterus dolomieu | reverse complement strand
AGTATCCCACCCTCTTTGGGACCAGAGTCTGTAGCTCCCTGTGGCTGGGGCGTGATACTTCCTGCTGAAGGCGAGGAGCCCATCTGTGGGGTAGAGGGTTGGGAGAGCCCTCCTTGCTCTTGGCTCGAATGACTGATCAACTGGTTTTGTTGTCTTTGCTGTGCTATCTGCTGCTGCTGCAGGTGGGCCAAATTCTTTGCAACATTCTGCTGCTGTTGCTGAGATGCAAGCATGCGTTGGGCCAGAATGTTCTGTTGTTGCGGAGTCAATTGGGCCTGAGTACCCCTGAGGCCAGGATGACCTGGAGATCCAACCATGCCTTGCTGACCCATCACCAGCTGGGGCCGCTGTTGCTGACATGGTGCAACTGGCTGGTTCCTCATAATGCCTGGTTGTGCTGCCATCATGGCTTGAGCATGGTTAATAGGCTGGCCTCCTGCGAGGTTCTGTGGCACCAGAGTCTGGCCTCCAACCATTCCTTGCGGAGCTTGTACCATGCTTTGCTGATTGGCCTGGTTGGCTAGCATTCCCTGTTGAGTGTTTGCTTGTTGGGCCATAAGTGGGTTCCCCATCATACCCGGCTGCGGCTGAGCAATTAAGCCAGACTGTTGATTTGGGTGTGGTATAGGTTGCTGGCCCATCATCACCTGTTGCTGTTGGAGCTTTGCCATCTGCATCCTATGTTGAAGCTGTCTTTCTTGTAGAACCCTGGGGTCTGCACCTTGCATTCCAGGCCCTTGTGGGAAGAATCCTGTTGGAGCCACAGGAGGACCTGGGGCCCTGGCGCCACTGGCTCCGAGAGCGCCAGGAAGCTGGGGTTGAGCTCCACCAATAAAGGGCTGCCCTTGAGGCATCCTGACAGGCATTCCACCTTGGGGCATCATGCCAGGGTGCTGGCCCATTATTGGTGTCCCTTGTTGACCCATCACCATCTGCCCAGGCATCTTGGGAAACACATGAGGGGGTGCCCCCTGTGCAGAATGACCTGGGGTAAGAAGACCTGAGCCTTGCTGATGCTGTTGTTGCTTGCTTCTGTACTCTGCAATAAGATTGGTGTGCTCCTTCTGCTGCTTGCGTACCTATAGCAGAATAATTATTAACAGATATGAATTTGCATTTCAAGATGCCAAGTAACTTTGCTGTGGACACATTTGTAAACCTGATATCTACACACCTGGTCAAGCTGTTTCTGAATTTTGCTCTGCTCTTCTGTAACCAACTTTAGTTTTTCTGCATCTGCCTCAGCAAACTCCCTGCCAGCTTTCTTAGCAGTGCGTTGCTTAGCACACAGTGCCTTGCGTGATTTGCGGTGAACTCCAATCTGTTCCTCCAAAAATTTCAGCTGCATTTGAAGTAACTGCTGGGTGTGAAGAAGCCATTCTTCATATTGGTGTTGTTCTGCATCGTCTGTAACAGAAGTACATAACTTATTACATCCATAAAAGAGTATGAGTTCAGCAATATTATTAAATAAAAAATCTTTCCAAATTACTAAATCTATTTTTAACAAGAGGCAGTATTGGAAAGACATACTGATGATTCCTTGGACAAACTGGGGAGGGTTGGGTCTTGACTGGGTGGGATCACTTGTTTCTCCCTCCTAAACACAAAAAGAAAGCATTTATAAAAAAAAAAATAATAAATCAGGTACACAAGACTAAAAGGACAAATATTGTGCTCATTTCCAGCTCTATATTGTTTTATTCTGGAACTCCACTGCATAACTCAGTTTTATTCATCTTTTACTGGCCCTTCATGCAGCCCCTCAGTTCTCTGTCTGACACAAGACATTTTAGCATCAGTCTCTTTAAGGCCCCCCTTCATTAAAAGCCCACTTTTCCTGATTGGCCAATTTCCAGAAGCCTGCCCAGGGGCAGCACTCAGGGCCAGGGGTTTAGTGAGTACTGTACAAAAGCACAACTTTATTCACCGATTTTGAAGAAACTGGATCATGTCTAATGGATAAATATTTTCTGCTCTTTGCTCTGATGTCCTCTAGCTGTCCTGCTACAACTATCCGTGATTTATGTGGGTTTCCTGATTGACAGATAGCTTTATTTGTTGCTAGCAGCTGCTGCTAAGTGTAGCTGCCGTTAGCCAGTTACACATGCAGCTAGCTGTCCTAATAGTTGATTAAGCAGTAGTTAGCGGCTAATTTAACTACAGGTAAAGCTATCTGTCCATCAGGAAACTTCGCAACTTCTTCATCCAGAGTTGGTGTTGTGTTGGCATGACTGAGGGCATTGACTGTACAGTTGTGACATCACAACCATATGGAAGTCCCAACAATTCATTTCAACTCAAAAAGACAGTTTCTGAATACAGGCGGTGTGCATTTCTCCATAGATTGAGCATTTTGATACTTTTTACAGTATGGAGTAGTAAGACCTGCTTTATAATAAAAGACAAATCTCACTTTCTACAATATGGGAAATCAAATCACTAACTAACAAGCAAGAGAGCAAACCTTTGGAGGTCCAGATGTAAGTTGACTTGGATCTGTGCCCGGGGCAGAGGCTAGCCTCTGAGCAAGTAGAGAAACTTGTTGCCTGAAGAGAAAGCAAAACAAAAAGTGTGTAACTACACCTGCAGTATACTGAACCAGGTCTGTAAGGGTATGTAGTTTCCAAACCATTTAGCAAAAACGTTACAAATTACCATGATGTGACCACCACCTGATGGGTTTTGTTTGTTGATATCTGCCATTAGCCCGTTAAACTATGGCACTGCTGCATACTAAGTCACTCCCTTTTGAGGAGGAGTAGAATCAGTCTTGAGGAAATACTGAGTCTCATGCACATATATATATATATAAAATAATTCTTAACATCTGCCTCAGCAAATAGTTAAAACATGTAAAAAAACTGTAACAAATAAGTAGTTGCTGAGTTATTAAACTTGTTTTTAAAAAAAACAAACAAACAGTATTTGTATGAGCTAGTTTTGTACTGAACTGAACCCAACAGCTTCAACCAGCTAATCAGAGTGTTTCCACTTGCTAGGTTTATGCTAATGTAAAGACTGCATAATTTAAAGAGCACCAGTACAGGCCTGGCTCTAAATTAGGTGAAGGTGGTACACCTCAACTATGCCCTACTGAACCTATATTTATTTATTTATTTTTCATTGAGAAAAAAAAAAAAAAAAAAAAAATAAAAAAAAAACTTGAGCTACTCCCCTTCTAGCTAGATAATGACTCAGATAATCATACCCAATCAGGGGTAGCAGCAATTAGCGCAGGGTTGTGCTGTGGCGTGGGCGTGTTTATTCTCTCCTCATGAAGAGCACCCGGTTTCAGTTCAATATTTGAGGCTGAGTATGGAGCAGTTTGACTGGTCTCATTACCAGCTTACATAGCTGGCCATCACAGTGTGACATCGGATTGCATTTCTCCAAAAGCTGATTTCGTTTCTTTTTGCTGGAGAGTTTCTTTCGGCATCCCCTGCAGTCGCAACCTTCAGAGCCTAAACACCCTGCTGCCGTTTTTGCCACAACACTTGATTTGATATGAACACAGCCTTACTCCGTAACTGGAACAATGACAGCCATTTAATTTTAGATCATGATGTGAGGTGTTGATTCACTAGGTAACCGGGAAACTAGCTGATCTGCTACAACGGTACTCCCAACTATTTCCTACATTATCTCATGCATAAGTTGTCCTGCATTCTGAATACTGTTAGACCTGATGAATTTACCGCATGCATGCACCACAACTTGTGATTGCTAGTCCTAATATACTTTAATAATACTATGTTGTCTGTCAGCTAACACCACCCTGGATTGATTCCCTTGTTGCATTTATAGTTGGCTGAGAGGCATTCAAAACGCTCTAGATCTAGACACTCTCAATTATTGCTAACATATTAAGATGGTGGTAGAGGATACATGAAATTTTTGCAAAGCTGCCACTTTTAAACTAGCAATAACTTAAGTTTTTTGCCACTTTCAAAGGAGCAGAGATAACCACTGAACACAGCACTGACATATTGTCACATCTTAGGTTGATATGGCAAACATGTCAGCATCCAGCAAACACACAGCAACATTAATATTTATTTTGAGCCATGTAAGTGCTCACTCTCCTTTTATATCTGGTCTCCACCAACTCAAGGAAAATATCTGGCTATTTAGCTGATAATTGGTCCACTAATTTCACCGGCTAATAGCTGACTTTGTCTGTCCGCCACTTCGTGCTGGGCAGGTAGAGTACAGTTATTGTTGATATAAAAATATGATATATGCAGAAAAAATCATAAGCACTTGATATAAACTTTGCATGTGCCATTTTGGCAGTCTTCCGCTTCATTTTTTTGTGGGTCAGACAAATGCTCTGCTGGATATCAGCAGTATGATGTTGTATCTACAGATATGTTAAATATTTATAGTTCATAGTTCTTTTTAATTCTCTAGATACATTTATGGATACTGAACTTCCAATCTTAACTTCAAAACAGTTGACTGAAAACATGCTGACCAAAAATTTTCAACTAATGTCTAAAAGGTTTACACAAAAATACACAGTACCTGTTAATGCCAGAAGGAACAACCATTGGATCCTGTGCCAACACTCTCTTGATACCCTTCAGTGCCACCATCTTTGCCTTTGCAATGGGATCCATGATGTCATCAGTAGCAAATTTATCTAAATCTGCAATAAGAAATAAGCCAAAATCAGTTGATAGAGTATAAAAAGTACATCATAAAGACTAATGACAGTGAAAAGCCCGAGTGCTTACCTTTATCTGGGAAGAAACTGTTGGCAAGCGGTGACTGTTTAACCACTGGCTGCGGCTGCGGCTGTGGCTGTACCTGTGGCTGCGTCTGATGGCTGAGACCTGTATGGACCCCTGGCTGCCCCATCCTCATCATGGCTTGCTGCTGGGCCATGGTCATGTGAGGTGGAGGTGCCATTCCAGTTCCCATAAGCCGCTGCTGCTGCTGCAACATGTGCGGAGCACGGGGTACCATCCCTGGCTGAGCCATCATTCCTTGGGGTGGTGGACGATGGTGGTGTGGCAGCATTATCTGCCCAGGTGCCTGTGGGTTTGGCTGTTGACTTGAGAGGCCAGGAAAATGAGGCGGCATGCCTCCCTGGTGGAGGGAACTGAGCTGTTGTTGCTGTTGCTGCTTCTGTTGTTCCTTCTTCTCATGCTCCAACAGATCCTGTATTAGAAGAGGCAGTTCACCATCTAAAGAGCTCTCTACCTTTGCCAAATCGACAGCAGGGGAGTGCTGTCCCCCTACATCAGGCAGCCCTAGCGGATCATCATTAATATCTGCATGTGCAGCAGCTGAAGGAAAGGGCAATGAATCAGCTTGGCCTGACAGGGGGTAGGATAGTCCCCCTAATCGAACAGAACTGAGTGAGGCTGACTGGTTTTCTGGTTGTGAAGGCTTGGCTGATGGTGTGGTTCCACCAAGAAGCATTGACACAGCATCTCCTATTTCATCTTTCACCACAGTCTGTCCCGGCTGCATCTGAGGGGTCAGCCCTCTGTCCTCTATTTTGACTTTGGAGATATCAGCAGTTTCCGCAGAAGGTGGCAGTTGGGTAGCAGACCCCCCTGTACTTGCAGGGGCTGTTCTGAGAGACTTCTGCCCTGGCTCCACCTTAGCTTTCTCTTCCACTTTAACAAGCACAGATCCGGAGGAAGATGAAGGTGTTTCACTTTCTGCTTCCACCAACCGCAGCTGGTCTGAGAAGACATCTTTAGGGTCTCCTTGGTCCAGTTCAGGGTCAGTGTAAGCCAGCAGGTCAAACTCATCACTGTTAAGCAAGTCGTCTAGATGTGGATCATTTGTTTCAAGGTTGTCCAGGTTCCCCAAGTCATCATCTCCTTTGTCAGGGTCTAAGTCTAGAGCCAAATCATCCTCATCTTCCACCCCTCCATCCCCTGGAGGATCCCCGATCCCTTCAAGGTCAGGCTCTGGCAGTTCCTCACTGTTTTCTGCTGTGGCAGGCTGGGGCCCAGTGACTACATTTGGTTGTGGAAGGTGATGCTGCTCAGTGCTAGGATTGTTTGGAGCGGAAGCAGATGCCTGGGGCTGCAGGTGGGGCTGTTGTGTTACTGTGCCTGTAGACTGCTGAGGCAGTAAAACTGACAGTCCACCCTGCTGTAACCCCAGCTGTGAGTTGCTGCCACTCTCTGTTTGAATGCCACCAGCTTGAGCTATGGGATGTTGCTGAACATAAGGTGCTCCTATCTCTTGCTGTTGGACAAAGAGACGTGGTCTGGGCTGGGGTCCACGGGGCATAAACTGGGGTCGCAGTGGTAGCCTTTGTGAGTTGTGTCTCAATTCAATGAATTGCGGTGGAGGTCCTTGACCCATTGGCTGCATGGTCTCTCCTCCATGTCCTGGTATCAAGGTGTGAGGGTTACTCATGCCTTCCATACCTTGGATGTTGACAGCAGGGTTGAGATTGTGCCTTATGCCCATGGCCTCCATGCCAGGTTGGGGGAACCTCCTTGGACCTGGGGCCTGGCCCTGCCACTGAGGAGGGAATGGTGGACGGGCAAACATGCCCTGAGGTCTGGTGGGCCCTGGTGGCCTGAAGGACAGAGACGCAAAAAAAGATAAGATATTTATTTTATTTAGAATTTTTAAGATGTTAGGAGGTTGGACTAATTTAGGGTGCAAAATATTTATTTGGAGCCATGTAATTATTTCAGTGTTACTATGTGCTTCTAGGCTCATTACATTCTCAAATCAGTTCCAGTAATATAACAATACAGCAATGTTTTTTATTTAAATATGTATACATGCTATAATTATAACCAACCAAAATGACCAGATGCTGAATGTCCTGTGTTGCCATTATTCAAACAGTTGGGGAACATTTGTAATTGTTGAAGGGGAACAAAATCTTTATTATTTCACACCTAATGTGTTTCAACTTCACAAAGTGCTTACCTTAGTGCAGTGGGATCCATGATGGCAGGGGTTCCCGTAGGTGGTGGGCGAATGAGCGTGTCCTCCATGCCTCCAACAACCATGGGCATCTTCCCTGCCACAGAAGCCTGAGCTCCAGCAGTAGTAGCAGCAACACGATCCTAAAGGACATAATAACAGCAAAAAATAGGTAAATGTACCATTCCTTATATTTGTAATAAATGGTAAATGTTTGCATGTATCAAGTACTTCTAGCCAAAGCTCTTCCCAATTTGGAGCAATTTGGCATTTAATGTCTTTCTAAAAGACACTACGACAGGTGGACAGGAGGAGCTGGGGATCAAACCACCAGCTCAACAGTTAGACTAGTGGACGACCTAATCTACCTGCTGAGCCACAGCCACCCCCACTCACTTTGTCATTTGGCTTGCACCAGTCAAGAGAGAAGACAAAAGTACAAATTCAAATATTGATTCTGTAGTTTAGTATTTCTGGATTTCCAGATGAACTCAGGCCATACAAAGACATCTTCGTAACTGCTACTTCACACCGTTGTCTAGATGTTACATTTGTAAGGTTTGTGGCATAATGCTGAAGGTGTGTACCTGTGGATAAGGTGGTGGTGCTCTGTGGGCCTTGTCTTGTTGAAAGCCTCCCATCTCTCCTCCAGACCAGCCAGGGGATGCACTGCCAGCAGCAGCAGCAGCCTCCTTCTCTTGTCTAATGGAGTTTCTCTGCATTTGTTGTCTGATTAAAAATTCCCTCAGTCTCTGTCGCTAAACAACACAAGAAACATTGATTAGCCAAACACCTCAGAGGTGCACAGAATGATGTTCACTGGCTAATACTTTAATACCTGACGGTGCTTCTCCAGCTCAGAAGGGCTAAGGCCTACTAATGCAGGGTCCTGCACTGCTGAAATGTCAGGCATTTCTTGAGTGCCTGGCAAAGCTGGCTGATGAGGTGCATCTGAAGGGCGGACAGACGGTAGTTCTTGATGTCCAGTAGGAGGTGGCCCCCTGGAGCTGAAGCCGTCTGATCCCATAGTCTGCTGAGTTTGTGGCTGTGGTTGCTGAAGCTGACCCTGTAACATCTGACTCTGCTGCTGAGTTATTTGGAAGCCTCCTGTGTTGGGGCTGCAGCTGAAAGAGGGAGGTCCTGATGGTTTACCAGAGAGAGGATCCGCTATGGAACTGTTGGTGGGATGGGGTGGAGGTGGCTGGTTAGGATGAGGCGAGCCTTTATAACTTACAGTTCCCTCTGGGGCAACAGAGGAGGGGCGAGGGGGTTTGTGTATAGTAGCAAAAGGGTCTCTAGATTGTGGCCTTGAAGGTGGCTGAGAACAAGGGTCTGGGGATTGGAAACGAGGGGTAGAAGGAGACTGGACAGAGTAAGCATCATTGCAGAGGCCACCAGGAGTGTGGGGAGACTGAGAGCTGCCCTGGGACTGTGGGCTGGAGGGCACTCTTGAGCATAGTTCCTGTTGACCTACAGGGTGTCTCTGGGGTCCAAGAGAACAATTGTCACCTGAATGCGGTCTGGGAGTTAGCGGTGGCTGAGTGTGGGGATCAGAGAAAGGGTGGGAGGGAGACTGCCTGTAGCCTTCAGAGTGGTGGCTGGGGGAAGCTCCAGGATGAATTGCTCCGCCCTCCCCTTGGTGCATTCGTGGCGTCATAGGTGCCTTGAATAAACCATCCCCAGACTCCAGCATCCCAGCAGGGGAGCCAGTGGATAGGTCAGTTCTTCCAACTGTGGAGGAGCGTGGAGAAGGTGCACTCATATCAGCCCTATACTGTCCTGTGCTTGCAGGTGAGGAAGCCACTGCAGAGGGTGACGGAGATGAACCATATTCTGGCCGTCCTATCCCTTGCTGGGTTCTGAAAGTGTCTCCATAATGGGTATTGTGGGGCGGCGAGAAGATGGGCGAGTCCCCGACCCCAGCACCTCTTGAATGAGGACTTTCTGGAGGACCTAGGGACTCCTGAGAGCCTTGCTGTGATTGTGGTAGATGACCCTGTTGCTGCTGCAGCTGTGATCTGAAGTAGGGGTCAACCTGCTGAGCCCGTCTGGGGGTTCCAGGAGTTCCTGGTTGCATGTCAAAGGGGCCAAGACTGGCTGGCCGTCCCTGAGGAGGACCCTGTGGGCCGGAAGCGGAATAACCTGAGGAAGAGGCCTGCAAGGGGCTGGCCCCAGCATGGGAGAAGGGTGTGGTTGGGTGGGAATGAGAATGGGGTGACTGAGGAGGAAGCTTGGCCAACGGATCAGAACGGATTTCAGCTGACACCGGGGTCTTAACAGGTCCGTCTGAGAAAAAAACAGAGGATGATCCTGAATCTGGAGGGAAGGGAAATGGGCTTTCTGCAGAGCTGGGCTGAGAAGAAATTGATGTAGAGCCTGATGGTGGAGGGATTTGGAGGTGTAAACTGGGCCTTTCTCCCTTCACACGCCCTGCCTCTGTCTTGACTGGCCTGCACACCTGACTCTCTGCCTGCTGTGAGAAGAGGAGAAAAGAGTACAGAGACAACATTAACAATCTGCACTGCAACTCTAATGAACTGTACCAAATCTTTCATTCACCTTGACAATACAAAAGGATGCTGATGATTTAACTCACCTTCTGTGCCTTGTTGATCCTCTGAGCTGCTCGATTATCTTTGGCCTTTTGCTACAGAAAGAAGTTAGATATTAAGAGAAGAAGAGTATTCAAGAATTTAAAATGTAAATTTTAAAGTAAAGTCACCGATTACATTTTAGAAATGTGTGTTAAACAGAACTGCAGGAAACAACTGTTAAGTTAATATAAACAAATAATTTTTTTACACAAGAAAACAGAACCTACCAGATATGGAACCTTGTCAGCAGCTGACACCTTCCTCCAGATCTTCATGATTTGCTTACAGCGACTAGCCCAGTCTGTGACAGGAGAAATATTTAACAGCTTCTCAATATCTAACAGTGATATACGGTAAAACCTCAATTATTAGCCCAGAATAACTTTATTATGTTTATAATTTTGAGAGTGAGTGAGTGAGTGAGTGAGTGAGTACCAGTAACCAGTGGAAGGCTACCATAGTTATTTCTACGAATCTATGAATCTTTTGATCAGTGGATGCTTAAAAGGTATATAATGGTTATATTTGGGTGCTTATGGTTTCCGTAAAATGAACTGAACAATTGAACAGTGGAGAAGCTAACCGATCGCACAACGTGTAGGAAGGCTGAACAATTTTGGGGGGGGGGGGGGAGAAATCTAATTAGGAATTTTCTGCCAGATAGTGATTACGATTCAATTTGCTTTTTTTGTTCACCTTAAGTGTAGCTAAAATTCAATATTCACTGCCAGTCTATTTTTGACAGAAGCCATGTCAAGTAGCACAGAGCAGATGAACCGCGCAGGAGGTCAGAAAGGCATAGAGAATCCGGTCGATTTTCAAAATAAAACACCCCGTGCGGATGCCAAACGTATATCAACAATCAACAGTTAAAATAGACAAAAGAAACAACAAACAATTTAACTACATAGCCTTCTTAAATATGATAGAAGCACAAAAGGACATCAAGGACAACTGACCAAGTCAACAAAATCAGGGAGGCAAAACACATTTATTCTGAAATGCTCCATGTGGGATATGAAGGCATGCCGAGAGCATAACAAAACCAGTTCAAAGAGAGCTGTTCTCCGTAGTTGAAGCACACAAAATTAAAAGTTAACAATACGTCAGCAACGTAAGGTAGGCTAAACACTCCATTGCAATCCTTGTGATTGGCGAGCAGATCTGTCACACAAGGAAGAAAACGGAATGAATTTGTAACTGCATGACTGTTTAAAAATAGGTCAGATACACTGTATAATTAACCTAAATTAATAAATCGCTGTCTTCACGATTAGCTAATCGCGTTCTTTCAAATCACTTGGCTTTTGATTACAGTGTTACGGTAAAACTTCCTTTGAGAAAGCACGAGTGGTCTAATAATAAGTTGTACATGTTGGTATAGCATTTCTTCCGCACTCACCTGGGTAGTCTTGTTTGAGAGTGGGAAAGTTGGTATTGGCATAAAGCACAGGGGAAATGGTTGAGAGTTCTCCCAGCTCCTCATCTTTCTCCCAGCGCTGGAGACTGCGTTGGTTGTACGACAGCCCATCCCCCTCTGCCTCAGTGGGGGTCGGTGGGGAGGAGGGGGTTGCTGGGGTGGAGGGAGTGGCCCAGGGGCTCTCCTCACCCCCATCCGGACTGAACAGTCCTCCTCGGTCCCTGTACACCACATGATAGGGTATAGTATTATATAAAATAAAGGGCTTACATGTATCAACATCAGGAACAAAAGTCTATTCTAAATTGGGAAAAAATAAAATGATTAAATAAAATTGCGTATCTGCTTGACACAGGTTGTTGCAGAATTACATACTAAAGATTGTTGTGAAGCAAACTGTACTAGACAATACATTATTAGTCCTACCGCATGTCAAAGAACGGTGACTGAGAGAGGCCAGGAAAGGCTTCCATCATTCCAGCTGAGGGCAGGGACCCTGCAAGAGATTTTCCATGTTTGAATCTCGAGCTGAACTTCACTTACACCTTAGTTGCAATCTAAGTCCTTATAAAGCCCATCATACAACAAATATGGTTTTGAACATCAAAAAAGGTTTAAATCATATGATGATCTGCAGGCATCCCCTTGTACCTACCTGAGAGGAGAGCTCTCTGCGGCAGAGTGCTACGATTGAGTTCTCCCTTACTGCCCTCCAAGATGGGCTTCATGCTCCCCAAAGAGGAGCCGTCTGACACTCCCAGAACCTTCCTGAAAAACTGTTCCGAGTCCTGACTCTCCACCCCTTGCGGAAGACCTGTCATGAAAGGACATAATGTAAACCATGAAGTCGACAGCAGATACTAAATCTTTCTTTTCCAAAGTTAATGTTGCATACTGTATATACGAAAGTATCCTTTCAGGCTACTACCTTCACTTTTATCTGCATCTGAGTCATGAGGATCAGTTGCTGCCTGGTCCTTCAGCGATGAGGATGGTGCAGAAACTCCTAAAAGATTTGTAATTTTAAACCAACCTGCAGTTACAAGACAATATCAATCATCCGTGGCAAAATACACACTTACCTGCACCATCTCCCTGAGCCTGGAGGGCCTCACCCCCCTCTTGCTTGAGAGGAAAATTATCTTTCACCACACGATCCTTGGCTTCAGCTAATGAGAGAAGCACAAAGGTCACATACCCTTTACTGACCTTTTACACAACCAGTGTCACAAATATTTTGCAGAGTTTCCATGTGTCACAGGTCAAGTTGTGTTACTTACTCTCTGGGCCAATAGATTTGACCCCTGATGCTGGTGGTGCTGGTAATGAAGGGCGGACAAGGCATACACTTGGCCTCTGCCCCGGGGGTATCATCACAGCTTTCTTACTCAAGTCAATTAGTGTCTTCCCAAAGAAAGCCTCCTGCATTGAATGTCACACATTTAAGATATGAACATTATAGCACTTGAAACCATACATTTCAAAACTGTTAAAAGCGTGGGGCGTAGAGAGACGAGAAACCTGAAGATAAGCTGGAAACATGTCCTCGAGTTTGCTCTTCTTCCGGCCCCGACGTTTCTTGGCCTGTTCCTCGCCCTCCACTGGTTTAGGATCCATTATGTTATCTGTGTCAGGGTGGGGTCCTACGCATAGATAACCATGAAATTCAGTTTCACAAATGCACAATATTCACAAAACACAAATGCGGTCAAGCTGCCACTACTAATAATGGAAGGATAATGAGACATTCAGACCTAAAACTTCCATGAATTAAAAAAATGCAAGCGTTAATGCGAGGCTGAACGTGCCTTAGGGATGAGAGACCATAAGCAGAGCGTCCCATGGGCAATAGCTGGTATGTCAAAAATGTCTTAACTAAATCACTGAACACCCATCCCATTTGGCCACTACTAATTTCTAAGATCATTTATGAGAATTATGGAATTATTTTATTATAAAGTTTAAACATTGGATTAAACAAAATAAAAAATCCTTCTGTTGCCACTAACCTTCATCAATGGTTCTCTCTATTGGCTGTCCATCTAACATAGTCTCGCCAGCCAGCTGGGCAAAAAATTCTTTCTTCATCCGTGTGTGACACTTCCTTTGTCGCACCATGAAGCCTCCAATTCCTAGTAAAATATATGAATAAAATATGTGTCAATATTTACAGGATGCCTAGGCGTATTCACTATGTGGATGTTATAATTTGGTTAGTGAAAGTCTGCATTGCTTACCAGGTCTGTAAGGTTTCCGTTTTCTTTTTTTGCTATCATCTGTCTCCTCTGCTCCTCCACCTTCAGTTCCCTCTGCAGCACCTTCTCTGTCAGGACTCCCAGGGTTCTCCATCTTCGGTTCACATTCCATGGGTTCCCCACACCCTAGACATACAGAACAGCATTGAATTTGTACAAAGTCTTACATTGAAAAGGAGCAAAACACAGCTGAAATGTGTTCATACACCAGTGGACAAGCCAAAAGTGTGCCAACCTTTTCCCTCGTCCCCTTCTCCTTCGACCTCCCTCAGATCCATTCCATCAGGACCTCCTTCACAACACAGAGTGCCGAGACGGGAGCGGCGCTGCCGCCTCTTGTGCAAGGGAGACATTGAGATGCTGCGAAGCAGGGTCATGCCTGACTCTGTCAGCCATACACCCTCCAACCGGTAGAACTGGGGTTCTGTAAAGTCACATTTACAATGAGTGACTTACAATAAAAAAAACAAAAACAAAAGATGACCATTCTGAATGCGTTTGTGATAATAAACATGAATAAGCAAAATCCACCAACCTGGCTCTTTGATCTTTATTGAAGCCATAATGGCTGACTCTACTACTGTGAACAAATGCAAAACGCAGGTAGACAATGCAAAAGAAAATCATGTCATCAGTATATACAAGAATATCCTGTGTGCATTTTTGAAACCATAGTCTTTGTAGCTTCAGTTTTAAAATAGTCGTTCTGAGACTTACCCACAGGTTTTGGAACATATGGGGTGCACGATGTGCATGCAAAGCCCTCATCAGAAGCTTGTTCCACCTCATCCTCGGTGTACAGACTCTCGCAGACAGCGTGAACCCATCTGCACAGAAATACACTGCTATGCATACTTTTCATAACAAATCACACCGCAAATCAAAGATGTTATGGAATAATTCATGATATGAAAAATCCATAAATAATCCATTCCCCGCTTGTCTTCATTAGCTGCGCTCTCATGAATACCTCAGTTTCTGTGTCTGGTGTGTGCTTATGTAGTTCTAATGAGCAGCACCCACCGATCGCAGTGCTGACACTGCAGCAGCAGCTCCTCCTCCATGAAGTTCTCTCTGCATACTGGACAAGTGACGAGGCTGGCACAGGGGCCACAGTGGGTGTAGTTGTTCTGCCACTCACAGTGGAAACCCGGTGAGTTGGAACCACACTGCACACAGCACACACACCTGTGCAGAAGTAGTGTAGAACTCTGTAACAATTACACAGCTAATATGCAATGCTATCTTAAGCTAAGATTTTTTAAAAACTACAGCTGCCAATGTGAGTGGTGTAACAATTTTTCTGTAAGCGGCAGAGGGATAGGCCGCTGAATTGCTAGTGCAGGGCTGAGGCATGAGTGTTTTACATAATATGCAAATTTACATATATTCATTTCCATTTGACCCCATTCAAAGCTACAAGGCTGAACGAGGCACTGTGCTCTTAGTTGAACTTTTTTTTTTTTTTTTTACCATTTGCACTTCCAACCACCCTTGGGAACATTGTGCAGGGGCGGGTCCAAGCAGTAGGTGTGATAGCTGACATCACAGTCATCACACAGCAGCAGACGGGAGGGGTCCGAAGCCTTTCCACACACCTCACACACAATACATTCCAAACAGCGCCAGCCCTTACGGAGCATCGTCTTGGTGATCTACAGAAGATATCAGCTTTAATCTATCGGAATTTACAAAATACAGTGATGAAAAAAAGGTTTAAGGATAACATTGCGCTTACTTTGCTGTTCACACAGTAGGGATGGTAACACTGTGCACACTGAGCACAAGCCAACAACTGCCCCTCTGGACCCTTTCCAAAACTGCCACATACAACACACATATCCTAAGACAGAAGAAAGAAAGCGAGAGGAAACAAAGAGTCTGTTTATGTTGCATTTGAAAGTGACAACTGTGGTTCTTGGCACAGCAAATGCCACAGGGTAATTAAAAATGTCACACTACAACAAGAGCTGTACCTGGAGTAGGACAAATTTATCAGTGTTTGAGAAAAGAACCACTGTGTTCTGCATGGTGTCATCTTCTTCATCATCTTCCTCCTTATTTAGTCCAGTGTCTGAGGTCATGCTTAGCTGTGGACAAGGGAATAAACAGTTACAAATATATTTCCAAAATGTAATTCTTCACAACTTCTGAAGGATGTGTAAACTACAGCTCACCAAGAAGGCATCAATACAGGAGGCCATGGCTTTGAGGCGTGACCTCCCACCACGCCCTCTCCCTCCACCACCCCCTCGAGGTCTACGCTTCCCAGGAAAACTATTGCTTCGCCCCTACAAGCCGAGGAAAAATAATTTCAATGTCAACTTGTGTGACAATGTCATCTTAAAAACAAAGTTACAGTAAAATATCGACAGTCCAAACATTAATAGCTCATTAAAAAAACGTGTACATGGAGACTTCACCTGTTTGATACGTGAGCGACCTGGGGAACCTCTGCGTTTCGCTTTCTCTCTGTCGCTTCTGAGGGGTTCGAAGGGAAGCGAGTCATCAGTCTCAGTGAGCAGGTTATCTGCGTGTGAGCGGCCAGCAGACACAAGGCCAAATTCCATGGAGATCTGAGGATCGGGTTCTCCTGGAGAGCCCAGAAAGCCACTGCTGCTCTCATCTCCGTGGCTCATGTTGGACATCTCATCCAGCATCAATTCTGGCTTAACCTCTCGCTCCTGCATTTCCTGCTTTATGTCCACAATATGTCCTTCTCCTTTCATCGGCTCATCATCGTCTTCGTCCTCCTCTTCCTCCTCCTCCTCCTCTGAGTGAGGTAGTAACCTCTCCTCCATGTCCACAGCAGAGAGGGCCTCTTGGGTGTCTACTGATAAAGAAAGAGGAGGAGGAGACTGGGGATCCTGGCATGGACTTCTTTCCTGCTGATTAGCCATGGGCAAACGGTCCGTTCTGTCCACAGAGGCAGGAGAAGCTGGCAACTTTGGTGGATCCTTACAGAATGGTTCTGCAATAGGCATGCCATCAGAGCCACTGTTTAATAACTCTTCTTGTTCCCCTGAGGGAGTGGTCTCCTGCTTCTCCTCCTCTTTCTCCACCTCCATATTTTCAGGGCCCTCCTGTGACACCGGTGTTGGTTCTACTTTAAGGTTGTTAGACTGCGTCTCTGCTGTGGGGTCCTGGGAAGAGGTGGCTTGGGTCACCTGGCTGACTGCCTCTTCTGCTCTTGCCTCATCAGCAGGTAGACATGAGGCCCCCTGTTCTGTTGTTCCACATTCTACATTTGAGATTAAGGAATGTGGGGTTATTAGTGTTAATATTAATAAATATATCATTAGTTACAGCAAACCATCATACAAATAATAAACTAAAGTACTGCTTTGTGTTCACTTTCAAATATGTATGTTTGCAGTGTGTTCTGAGTTTACCCGTAGACTTAAGTGGAGCAGTGGCCGTCTCCGAAGTGAATCCTTCTTTTGCTACCTGTGGCTCTTCCTCCATGATTCCCTCCCCAACATCTGCTGTCACAACAACTGCAGACTCCCCTCCTAAAGCCAAAAGTAGTTAACTTACAAAAAGGCACATCTCATAAACAATTTGCATTATTTTACAAGTCCAATAAAAGGTCTTGTAAACTTTGTCTTAAGTTGTGTATGACTCAGACTTACCCAAGTCCATCGGTGTCTCTCTGTCAGTCGTGGTTTCAGTCTGACCAATCGCTGATGTGCCTCTCTGTCCTGGGGTCACCTCTGATAAGTCTGTGTGCTCTTCTGTCGCCATGACTGCATCCGTTTGGACTGTCAAATCTACGTGTCCTTCAGTCTCTTCAGACACCTCTCTGGTCTGTATCTCTGCTGTGTGTAGTTGAGTGACAGGCTGCTGCTGATCCTCCTTGCAAAGCAGGCAAATGTACTTGACTTCTGGAAGCTCCCCCGGGAAAGCACACTCACTGTGCACCCACCTAAGACAATAGGGAGATCATCAAGAAATATTTCATGACAATATGAGCGACAAGCCCACACAAGGTAGTTACCACCAATGAGCGCATTGCGCTTGCGCATTAAACTAACCTGTGGCACATGCTGCAGCACTGCAGAGTAACAGATGGGTTGGGAGCTTTGCTGCACACGCCACACACAGAGCTGCGTTGACGCTGGCAGCCCTCACACACGGAGTAGTTGTCAAACCACTGTGCCGAACCTGGCA
Source organism: Micropterus dolomieu (assembly GCF_021292245.1). Classification (NCBI taxonomy): domain Eukaryota; kingdom Metazoa; phylum Chordata; class Actinopteri; order Centrarchiformes; family Centrarchidae; genus Micropterus; species Micropterus dolomieu. The sequence continues at coordinate 18,086,088 of NC_060157.1, read as the reverse complement.
GCACCAGTCCACGGACACCGCACTCGGTACATACACGACACCTCTGACATAATACAGATTTATAGCGATAAAATGTAAAAATGATCAAAGAATCATATTTTAAAAACAAAAAACAAAGTCTTTCATATGTCGTGGTAAATTAAAATGCTTTATGATTCATTCTCAAAAGTAAGTAAGCTTGCTTTAAAGTAAGTTGCAAAGTAAGCGCAACAACTTGTCCAGACGTAAATGACAAATGTGACTTACTCTGCATTTCCATGGGTCAGTGGGAAGAGAATCCATGGCTGGCTGGAGACAGAAGGTGTGGTAGCCCTTATCACAGGCATCGCATACCAACATTTTGGAGTCTTCACCTGGTTGTCTGAGAAAATGCAGAATTGCGACATTACTCTTAAAAATGGTAAATAAGTAATAAATGTAAAAACTATGTAAATATCATGCAAAAAAACAATGTAAATAGCATGCAAAACGGCAGGCACTACATCTAAATCACTCGTATACAGTTCAGTTTGACTCACAAAAGGTGCACTAACCTGCAAGTCTGGCACACTTTACACTCGGGACACTGCCATCCTGCCCGCTGGATCGGCGTGGCACCAATCTCCAGACAGGCCGCATGATAATGTTGGCCACAACCCGTACAAAACAGCAAGTCCGTGAGCTCCCCCGCTGAGTCACACACTGCACACCAAGCCTCCTCACCTGCTGTAAAAAAATAAATAAATAAAAACACAGGAATTGGTCTTTTTTTGTTATTCTTAGTTCATCAGGGAATACCTTTTTGACACTTTTTAGAGATGCCTGATGTTTGTTTCAATTTTGACAAAGATGTCTGGTTCTCTTACCCAACTCTTCTGCTTTGTGTATGTGCTCTGGACAGAGGAGGACCAATTGCTTCATGGACTGGAAGGATCCACTGGCTGCCGAGCAGGGGAAGTGGTAGAACCGTGAGCAGCCCTCAGCATGGCATCGAATGGTTGCACCCAGCCTTTTGCAGTATTCGCAAAGCTGAAATACAACAATGGTAACAACTAAAATTTTGTGAAGGAAGCCTCTATTAATCCCTATATTCTCACCATATACAATCTAATCCAAGTCTACTGACAGCGCACTTACCCGCTGTGTCCCTGAGATAACGGCCTTATCCACATTCTCCAGCTCCTCATTCTCCATCCGCTTCACTCCCTCCGACCACACCGCACACCAGTGATGAATCCAAAAACCCCCTGTTCATTATAACATCAGTAAGATTTCTAACCAAACTACGTCTATGTGCTATATTTCTAGTAGATGAAACCCGATTAATTGAAAAAACTAATTATTTAATGGACAGGTATTAAATATAAAAGTATATATATCTTGAGTTCAACCTGAGTCATCAAAGAGTTCCGCCAGACAGGGGGTGGAGGAAAATCCAATGGAAGACAGGTCATCATTCCCAGGCTGTGGCAGTGGGGAAGCTGATGGCTTGAGGGTTGGCCACTCAGATGATGGCCCAAAGTGTCTCAGTTCCCGCTGTCCATGCAGGCTCCGCTCCACACAGTTACAAAGCGCACAGGCTTGAACGCTCTCTCTGTGTACAGTCACAAACAAGCAGTGTCGGGCAAGTTACTTCCAAAATGTAATACATTATAGATTACTAGTTACTGTCATTTGAGCATAATTAGTTATATTACAATATTACTGTCTCTTAATTGTAATGCTTTACATTACTTTTGCGTTACTTTTACTGCTATTTAATAGCCGCATTATTCTGATAGTAAGATGTGCTGCATGGGTGGATTCTCGTGATGTGCAGACTTAAATCTGCGGATTGGGTGAGTCTCATAAAAAAATGAACCTTCTGATAATAGCGGGCTGTAGAATTGGGCTGAATCATCTCCCCATTAAAAAAGACGCTCGGCACATTTACGTACGAGGTACAGCAGTATAGTTGTCATTGATTACTTGAATCTCCCGACACTCCAACAGGATCCGTCAGGATGAACTTACAGCAGCCTGCCTCTCTAATCATGAAAGTAATTCATTAAAGCACAAACACATAGCCTATATCTATTTACACATGATCCATCAGGGGAGATAACATCTTGTTAAGAGGAGCCGAGCTCCCCATAGTTTGCACCCTGCCACATTCCTGTTGCGGGAAACATTGGATTCCCGCAACAGGAAATAACTCTTTTACTCCTGGATTTGTTTCTTGGTGTTGGTGAATTATTAAAAAAACAAAACAACACTTAATTTCGGGTTAAAATGTGTTGCAACATGTGTTACTGAGATTGTAACGAGTATAATATTCCCGATTATTTTTTTAGTAATGCGTTATATTACTGTCTTACAGCAAAAAGCCATACATTACTGTAATTGCGTTACTTTTGTAATGCGTTACTGCCAACACTGCAAACAAGATGGTTGAAAACCCAAATAGAGATTCTGTTTTTAGTGTTGCCAACAATAACCAGCTTCTTGGGATTGCACAATATCCTATGATCTGAATTAAAAAAAAAACTTACACAAGTGTGCTGGAAGAGGCTGCAGTAGCACCAGACATGTCCTCAGCAGCAGGAAGAGCTTTGGGCTCCTCCTCAGAGGAGACAAGCTGCTTTGAAGGGGCATTGTCATCAGCTAGAAAATATATGTGTGTGTGTGCGTGTGTGTGTGTGTGTGTGTGTGTGTGTGTGTGTGTGTTAAAGAAAAAAAAAAAAGAGAGATAACAAGGCATCACTTTAATGCAAACAATGCACGTAACAATGGGAATAAATGGCTTTATTAAACTCATACTGACTTATCTGCTGTGGGAAAATAAAAACCTACATTGTTCTGCTCTTTTGTCATCATCTCTTAAAAAACAAGGTTTATTTATCTATTATGTTAAAACAAAAAAACTTTTTTTGTTCTCAGACGTGCATTTCTCTTTAAAGAGCAAGAGACAAGTTGTGATATTATTCGTGTTCCTACAGAATAGAGTACATTCATAATGGATGACGTTGGGACATGTAGAAAAATTACATGATACATTACCTGTTGGTTCAGAGTCATTCTCTTCGCAGTTTGATTTCTGCTCGTCCATCCCCCTCACTGATTTTGACCTCCTTGACAGAGATCTGCAATTTAAAAACATATGTAGTATCAACTTGTAAATGTTAATCAGAAGTAGAATAGTTTTATAAAATGAATCACAGTATGCAAACAACCTGTGGGTATATTAATAGATAACTGGCTATGCCATTAACATGAGGTCTGATGAGAATAGATCTGACAGAGATATGAAAATAAATTACAAAATGTGTTAGATTTAAGCTTGCTCCCATTAAAAACAACAGCTAAGTAGTTTACAAGTCCCCACTCACAGAAAATGAAATTGTTCATTAGCCAACATGTGTTCATCATAAACAAGGAATCTCCAAAATGCATCTTTCTTTACCACACAACACTACACACTAGCCTACCTAACCATCCAAAAATCACTTTTCACATAAACACTTACAATCAACAATGCAACCAATTAAATATGGCTATTATACCCTGATTTAGATGATTTCCATGTGTAAATCTGATTAACGTTAGCACTAACGTTAATGCAATCGAGCTTTCTCGCACACTCATGAAAATAGCGCGAGGGGTAACGTTACAAGAGACAGATCAATCAGAAACCGCTTTAACAAGTCGTATGGTTATTTACCCAGCAATGCATAATCCAAATCTGCGAAACTGCTGCCTGAAAAAGCACAAAATGTTACAACTAAAATGGTGTTTTCCTAAATAAAACAACCACAAATCGGGATACACAAAAGACAACACAACTTCCGTGTGTAGAACTTCCTGTTGCAGCGGGGCTCCTTTCGTGCAGAACCTTTGCCGCTCGCATCATAGTTCCGCTATGAAGATTCACGCCATTAACAAAAACAATGTAAAACAAACAATGCAGGACTGGATGGGCTCGCCATTTTATTACATCCACGCAGGATTTTATTAGGAAGTCATGTTTCTTTTACGTTCCAGGGTCATGGGCCGATGAAAAAGAGGTCGATCGGCTTCGATTCGCATGCTGTATATTACTTAACGTTATGCCAACTAACTGCCTCACCATTGTTTGTGAATACCAACGTGAATCTCCAAGCGTTACAAGACAGATAACCGAGAGAAATGTCCGTGATGCGATACTGCATGTTCTGATCTAATGGGCTCAAAAGACAATAAATGTGACAGCGACTTTGATATATAGATCAGCTGAGAGGCTCGCAGTGTTTTCGTTAGTTACAAAACAAAAACGGTGTCCTCCTATTTAGAAAAGCTTCCTGTGAGTTAACGTTATCTCACAGACATTTCGAAATGCCACCCTATTCATTCTCAACGAGGCAGCTGGAAGCAGATGCCAGTCCGGGGCCGGGTATCTTTTCTACTGTTTTTAATCCATATGTGCAGAATTCATCACAAATTAAGATTCGATTGATCATAACACTAAACCAATGTCATGTTAGTCAAAATCATTTAGGAGTGATTCGTGTAGTGAGTGCTTACACGGTACAGCTCCCAAAATAAACTACAACATACCTCCACTATTAGCCTAACCTACACAACGTTACAGACGCTACATTAAAACGATATTTATCAAATGGCACCAAAAGCTGTGAACGATGGACAGAATGAATTTCTCCATGTAACGTTACATCGTAATAAACGTATTTGGAGGCAGCAACACTGGAAACGCACTCTTCTCGACAACAAACTAGCGTCTAATTTAAGATCCACAAAACCCTAACTGGTGTTATATCACAGCTAATGAGGATACCAAATAGAATTTGTCTCTAATATGAAGTTGGCAATGTTCCGAGCAAAAGTGATGACATGATGGCGAAGTTAACGTCTTAACACCCCGGCTAGCTAAATTAACGTTAGAAGTGTTAACGTTACAAATTAACTTTCACGGTAAACGTGTTTGTTCTTGTTTTGTATTGTTATCAATCAACAGCTGATATTTGTTGCAGTGCCACGGTACAAGTTATTGAGATTTTATAGTTGAATAATTGCAGATCTAAGCACTATTTCTCAATGTAAACACGGACTTCAAAGGATTGGTTCTGTCCAGTAAATAGCCTTGTCCGTGTCGCCAGCGACAGGCTGATACGGAAAAGCTAACAACTACCAATGGTGACGTAGCAGCAAAGTGTCCCGAAGAGGCAAAACTACAAGAAATGTATCAAATCTCATGCACACACACAAATAATTGTAAAAGTGTCAACCGGCTACTGTGTGGAGTATACCTTGGACACAGCCAACGTAAAACATATTCCAACCGAAAGTTAGCACCCAGGTAACATAGCTAGTTCTCCAGCAAGTAGACAACCCCATCTAGTCGAAGCTAACAGCTAAATGTTGCCGATAGCAGAGCTAACATTACCCGGTCTAAGGTCAGGGTTGGTGTGTCTTTAGGTATGTCTGCTACAAGAAGTTCAAAGAGGCCATAATTAAAACAGCTCACCTCACAAAAACAATACCGTCTCCTCATACATCAGTAAAATCCAAACAGCCACACAGCTTCCCAAAATGCTGATGGTCGCTTCATTTTATGTACCGGACTAACGTTGCGTTAGCCGGCTGGAAGGAGAGTGGGGGAAGTGCACGTCGGCGGAAGGCAGGCTGTGCGGTGGTGCTAGCTAACTCTTCAACTAGATGGATACTGCTATGGTTAGCTAGCTAACCAGCGACCTGAGCTTTGTGTCGAGTGGTCGTAAACTACCGGGGAACTATTAAGCACCGAGACAAGCCTTCAACCAGTCACGAAACAGGCTCCCCAGCTTCATGCACTGAATCAAATAACTACCTATCTGGCTGCTTGTGGATTTAGCTTAAATGCTAACCACCCAACAGCAGCTAGCCTTTACTCTGTTCTGGAATCTCGCTCGCGAGGTCGTTAAAGCTGCTGCAACTTTGCACAAAATAGTGCATCCGAAAACTACAGCCCCAAACTTTGTTGACACGTCAGTAAATATATTTTTTCTTTGGTTTTTAGTCGACTGCGGGCACTCATCTACCTAAATTTGTAGCTCAACTTTGCATGAGTACCCTTCTGTGGGTCACTAGCATCTCTTCACTTTGCTGAACTGCGTTGCGTCTGCACACGGTTGTTCCGCCAAGTGGGTATCCGCTGCTAGCAGTGCTAGCTAATAACAACTACGTCAAAAAATAAATTCAAGCAAAAGAACGACAAAAAAATGTGTTTTATTAATAGATACCAGTAAACAATGGACAACTTTGTACGATGTTGATTATTTAGCACACAACACAAGATTTTAATCTGGAGAGCGCGGACCAGAGATGGTAAGATGGTAACGTTATCAGATATTAGGTCATTAGATTTTCAGATCAAGGGAAGCCATTTTTCATTAGATTGTTGTGACTGTACTTTGACATGCCTGCGGATGAATGCATTCGTTTTCATAATTGATCCGCGGTGTTTTTAAGCTCCATTAGGTTGTAAGGTATTTTTCTTTGCAAATTCATTTGTGTAATTAACATAACAAATGTGTACTGAGAACTTCATCATGGTTGCTAATTGCCTTTTCTGCCCCTCTCTATATTGCTATGAATTGCACATTCAGCTGGAGTGACTGAGAACGATTGGGAAGAGGTGAGTTAAATCTGCCATGATGTGAACCTTGACCAAGTTTTCAGCAGATTCACTGATAATGACCGAAATAAGCCACTACACCTTTTGTAGCTCATTCTGAGAGGTCTTATTTGGTTCCCTTGCGATTTGTGGTCACGTTATTGTTTTCCCTTACTATCCAAGCATTTATAATTACCATCCACGTAGGTGGTATTATTATCAAACGACATGACTATGAAATAAAATAATTGTAAAGGCCTATACCATAATACTATATTTTGTTAAAAATGTTGGCACAATGCCCAGACCTTTAGCAGACAAGATGAAAAACAGTTACAACCTTTATCCTCTGACACTGAATCAGTTGACAATTCAGTGGATGACGTATCCATTTTTAATTTCTTTAAATAATTATTTGTTTATGGAATACATTTTCAAATCTGGTCTTCAACTATGGGTAAGGAGAAATCATAATGCATACTGTGGGTGAACATAACACAGATCCTTTGGGTGGAGGGATTGGGAGGTGGGCCTTATATATCTTTAGGCCTGCATTATAACTGTGAGAAAATTACAGATTATTAGTGTGAGTTAGACTACTATTGAGTGGCAACATGTTAAGATCCTAATACCTTGCAACTTTAAATTGTTATGCAGATAAGGGCATAAATTCCTCTCATATATGCATGCTTTTAAAGTTTTGTGTTTTTTCTCCAAAAAGTGCACGTAGTGCAACCAACAAGGATTTCTGGTGAAAAAAATATTCTGTTCTTTAGACTACTAACCTGTGTAGTTCTTTCAAATCCTCTTGTATGTGTAGTTCTTAAACTAAGACACCAACCTCCCCATGCCGTCCTTTCATGTGGATTTTATGAACGAAAAGCCCAAGGCTGTAAATCCTGGATGTCACTGGAATGATCCTGTGAACTTTCAGAAAATTAGGGTGGGTAGCAGTCTGTCTCATTGTTAGAAGGTCACAGGAGTGAACAACCACCTGCTGCAGAGTGGTGATGACAGCTGACCTTGCACTGTGAAACGTCTGTGCTAACGTATATACGTGCAGAGGCATCCATGTACAGAATGTGCACTTCAGGGCTCAGATGAGACCACTGAATTGAAAAACTTGACAAGAATTTTTATCAATAGGGCAAACTCCAAAGCTCCATGCGACTAAACAAAAAATGTCTTCCAAATGTGACCTGAAATTGTGAATGTTTTGGTTTTGATAAAACTTAAAGACATGCACACTGCAACTGAAGAATCTAGCTTAAAGCCTTATTCTTCTCATCGTGGTTAAGAGAGACCAATAATAGCTTATTACTTATTTGACTCTTTGACGTAGCAGCACCCTTTAATTGTTACTAGTAGTTGAAGAATAAAAGTGGTTTCATATTCAATTAAATCATATGGTTTTTGATGATTGCTCACTGGGTTTGTTAGGCATTAATCACATATGGAGTCATAAGCTCTATTGTCTGCAGAAAAATTTGACCCAGTTTGTTCAGGTGTGGCATGTGAGGATAATTCTATGTTTGGAAGGATGTTCTGTGGCACTTCACATTCATATTAAACCCTTGACAAACCTCCACTGATGCATCTTTCTCCTTAATGTCTCTCATTAAATACTGTCACAAAAAAAGTTTTGCCGTTTCTCTTCTCAAAAAGAAAAACATGATACTATGTTTTGGTCAGGAAATGCGTGTTTCTCAGTGCCTGGACGTTGCATGTGCAGGTTTTCATTTTGAAAATAGGTTATTACTGGTCCCCCTGGTAGGATTAGTTAACTCCCAATTCAGCTTTAGCAAGATTGGATTAGATTTTGGGGTGGCGGGGCTGAGACTGGTTAGAGGACAGTGACTGATTGGCTGATGGATGTAAATAGAGGGTGGTATTAGAACACCAGCCTTTCCCTATTGGCTAGTCAGCAGAGCCGGTGCTTTCCCATCTGCCTCCTGCATCTCAAGGATTATCCCCTAGAATACCTCCACAGATGTTTTACAACAGAACATAAACCACAAGAACAGAATACAGTTTGGGTGCTCAATGTGCAATTTGTAACAGTTACATACCTTAAAGAGAAGTGGGAAAAAAACGATCTGTTTGGTCTGTGGTTTGTTTTTTTGTCTTTCTGTTTTATTGTTCTGATAACACAGTACTCCATTCATATATTTGCTGTATTGTCAGTGCTGTAAAAATGCATTCCTTGGCAATAAAATAAAAAATGAACAATATCTCATTTTACATTATTACCAATTAAGTACAAGTATTATAAATCAAATACAGTTTATTATCTAGAGTAGTTATTATTTGTACAAGGGCATTCAAGAAATTATATAAAATAAAATTATCAGGCATAATATCAGTTCCTCCACAAGGGGGTGTATAAACTTGTACTACATGTCCTGAATGTAGCCTTACACATTATTGTGACACTGAAAAGTAGTTTTACATGAAAAATAATTAAAGTAAATGTTTACTAGTAACTGGCACTATAATAAAATGTATAATACAGTCTGGTCTGGTCAAATAGAAAGTTATGTAAACAATGAACTGAACAGATATTTTACTGGTGGCACGAATGGATCAGTGGATACGAATGAAATTGTCTCCTCGTAGATTCTAAGAAACCTGACAACTCCCTTGAAGTAGCCATGTGACAAAGTCTGTGACTGTGATAAAGTCAAGGTGGTGGCAAAGAATATTAAGTACGTCTGGGCTTTTCATTGACCTGTCTGCCTACTGTCTAGATTGGATTTCCACAGCAGTCTTGAACACTATATTGCATACATAATGCTCAACTATGACCCAAGAAATATTTTTGCATGTCGTGGGTTTTTCACGCAGAGTAACTCAGTTTTTCTAAACAAGCAAAAGACCAATTAGCTGAACAGACACATTTTTTATAAAGCAGCACTTTGAAAAAGGCAGAATGTTGTTTAATAAAATGACATTTTAATTTGATTTATGACATGACAAGTGAGGATATACAATACATGTAGTAAAATTATTATAAAAGAATGAAACATTTATATATTATGATTCAGAAAGTACAAAAATAAAGATTCTGATGTGGGAACATTCATTCCTCTCCCCTTCGAATATATAGATTTTTTTTTTTTTTACATATATAACTGAAATAATTAAAAGAAATAACATGATGTACGAATGCAGTCATTTTGAAATGACTATTTTTACATTAACTTGCCCAAACAATTTGTCTCATCAAACTCATCAAATCATAAAATATCACTTAGCATATCATTATGATACATTATAATGCAAACAATGGTGAAAAAAGCAAGCAAGCCATTCCAGTGCTTTTAATTTATTGAAGAAAAGAACAGGAAGTGTTAGCGTAAATGTGTCCAAGTTGCGATTCTGAACAGTACTGAGCCTACAGTTTTAGGCTTTTAAGGATAAAATGAGTTGGAGTCTAAAAGGATACATCCAAAATTGTACAGTAATCTAGCATACCAGTGGACATCTGATGTCTGTCTTTGTAAGGAGTGCTTCTCTTTCTTTTCCATCCTCAGAGGTTCACTCAGATTGTCTTGTTTGTTCAGAATGCCATTGTTGACATATACACCTGCTTTGTCCTGTGTGGTCAAAGTGCTACAATGACATGGAGTCTTAGTGCAAGCTGTTTCACTCTCTGTGGTCTGTGGTTCTTTTGTTGTCTCCCCCCAAAGTAGCTGGCTGAATGAGGAGAGGAGTCGCACAGGTCCAAATGCCCAGTGTGCAAGTCTGTGGTCCTCCACTAGTGCATAGCTGGATGCCAGCACCCCATCAACAAACAGAGTTCCAGCTTCTGTCAAGGGAGCATACGCTCCCACACTCTTCTCTACTGAAACTGAAATGATTTGAGATGGACGTACTTGACTATCTGCTGTATGGATAAGAACACAGTCTCCTGTTTTGGCTTTGCTAGCAAACTGAGCCTGGTACTCACTGCTGTCAAGTCTGCAACTGGGGGCTAAAAAGACCAAGTGATGTGGAGTAAGGGCCAATCTATGGCCATCTTCTGTCTCCAGAGACAGAAAAGTAGACCAGCTTTCTTGGTCCCGGTGAAGAAACAAGAGGACTTGGCTAAACATGACTTGGCCTGTCCCAGACAGGGCCATAACTCTGTCCCCAAGATCCAGTGACGACAGGCTCTTCTGCACCCCTCCTGCAACAGTCACCCGGGCCCAGCCTGGGAAACAGCCACCTTTTTCCACAGCAACAGAGTGATCTGCAAGAAGATCAGCAGTAAAAGATTACTAAACACAGATCGTGTTCCTTTGTTGTAAAAATCCTGATATACAATCCACTGAAGTGATGTAGTTTGACACAGTTAACTGTGTGAGGTTGTTTTAATAACTCCCTCCTTAAACTTACCAGCTTTTACTGAGCAGTGGATGTGATATTTGGACTCATAGTGGACCCAGTCAAAGCCAGCCTCCACAGCCAGCTGGGCTAGAAGACCATACTTCTCTGTTTCTCTGTCGTTAGTGGTTATATCCACGGCCCGGCCTTCATAGTGCAGAGAGCCGGGAGGGTGGTGACCATCTTCATCCCAGGCCTCTGTCACACGTAAGTGTACCCCTGGCCACTGGTTCATCACTGCAATGGCCAACCTGTTCAAACAGTCCTTACATCGCTAGGAACAGAGTGAGACAGAGGGAAGGTGTTCAGTTTGGAACAGTATTAACTGAAACTAGCCAATATATAGGAGGATATTAGCTTATCGCAGATAAATATCTATCTCTATCTATATCTATCTATCTATCGAGAGAGAGAGAGATATGTTTGGAAACTGTCATCTACCGCAGACCATTTACAATTAGTTTTAAACTTTAAAATATCAATCTGGAAAAACATATCAGGGATTTGAATGTCAATCTTTGAGGTTTAGCTCTTAAATATTTAAATACACATGATTTTTATTGTTGAATGTGACAACAGAATAGAATCAACAAGGGATTCAAAAAGATTCACTCAATCATTAACAAACTGGAGGGACTAATAGCGCCCTTAATTCACAGGAATATAAGTTCTTGTGGAAGAATGTGTGGATTGTATTAGTATCATTTGTGTAATTCTTAATGTTTCTCTTTAGTTTTTAAATTGTTATTTTGCCTTGTAGGTTGGATGGTGCGTTGTTTTGTCTATTAGACTTTGACATTTTCTATTGTATTGTTGGATATAAAAATATATAGAAGAATATAAAAGTATTCCAAGTTTATTTTAAAGACAATCATATTATTATTCACTCAGCCTGCAGCCTGTGAAAGGTCTGAACCCCACTCAAGTAGATGTGACACTAGTAATAATTTATTAACGGAGAATGGCACAGCCTAAGTGTTCAAGAGGTATGTACAGTATGTGCGCCTACTGTACACCTCAGTGCACACACTGATTTCAGTGCAACTCACAAGAAAAATATTCCAGTATTTCAACACTGTCTCTTTCTCCCAGGTTATGATTGTTTGTCTGCTGGGATCAACACATAATTCCTCCTCTGCTCTGCTAAAGGCCATCTCAACCTTGCTCAAACAATCAGACTACAAGAACAAAGCTACTGTAGCCAGTTTGGCACATTCCTTGGCCTTTTCGACAGGGTGACAGAATAATCAAGGCCATTCACTGCCTTTCCAGATTGTTCCAGGCATGAGTTTCTCTGTTTCACCCCTGAGACATTTGATCAGAAATGTGCACAGTGACTCTTAACAGACGCCGTGGGCCGTGATGTTACACACTGTGTCAGCATTGTCACAAAATAGCAGGCTGAAAAAAATGATGTCAGCAAGCGAGGTGATACAGTCATCATCACCTGAACACCCATTCTCTCGTGATGTGGCAGGTCTTGTGGCCTATAATTGATCGTATAAAGCTTATGTTGTGATGAGGGTGTGAGCAGGAGAGATGGAGGGAGGAAAAGTTGGGTGAGAAGAAAGCAGTGTGGCGGAGAGCCGGGGTTGGGAGTAAAGAGAGAGGGCAGAGGGGAAGAATGTATGGGCATGGACTTGGGAATGTAACAGCAAGAGTGAGAAAGCGAGAGGGACAGAAAACAAACTGGGTACATTTTTCTCGCAGTGCCATGGAAGAGAGGCGTTTCATTGTCAGAACTACAATAGTCGCTTTTCCGACGCTGCCATTACTTCAGCAGGAGGGAATTTTGTATAGGCGACCCCTCTGAGCCTCCAAATGTCGCACAAAGAGCGTCTTTCACATCTGGGCAAAAGAGGGGCACATGCACACATACACACACTCAAACTGGGCATCAGCAGGGCACACATACGACCGCAGATTTCCATCACATACAATCACCCGGGGAGGGGAACGAACACAGATTAATATCCTAAACAATCACAGAGAGCCGCAGCATCCAAAGCAGGGTGACAACTGAGTGTCAAGAATCCCTGTGGACATATCCAGCAGCGTGGCATTCAAAATGTTTTGTCAAAAAGCTGTCCATCTTCCTGCCCAGAACTTAAATCCTCTTGGTCACTGGCTGTCATTCCAAGGCGTGGGATTTGTATTTAAATACCTACATTTCTAGTGCCGTACCTGGATATTTCTGCTGGTAGGCACACTGAGAATCTGTCACAGGAATAGTTTTATCTCCAATAACAAAGACTTTGGTTAAAGATTAAAAGGAAGTGTTCCTGAAGGGGAACACGGTCTCTTGAGGAGTAGTGTTGAATTACATCCTGATCTTCTTATCTCAAGAAAAGGGAGGGGATGTTTGGTTAAAACTTATGCACTCTGTGTTGAACATTTGTTTGTGTGTTGAGAGCCTGGCAAGGGCAGGTAGTGGAGGAGAGTACGGCAAACAAATGACTGAGGTTATGTGATTTGATTTGAAGGTGCCACGCTGGATGGCATGGTATGAACTGTGAACCTGCTTACTGTCCCTTCATGTGAATGTAGTTAATCAATCATCCAGCAGAGGGGTAAGCTTGAAAAGGTTCACGAGACACCAGTGAGAGCATCCTTCAGTCAATCTTCAGCTCACTCTCTGCCCTGTCTGTTTCATTGTACTTACCATACAAGAGTCGCCAGGTATAACTGGGGTCAGTGGATCCACTGTCTCATCCCATTCAACAAAATCCTTAGAATCTAAGATGACTGAGTATGATTAACCATAGCACACCAATCTCACCTTAGTCATGAAGCGGTCTGCGTTGGTGTTCTCCTCATCCTTGAAGACAATGTCTGGGTTGTAGTTGCCCACAAGCTCATTGAAGCGCTCGGAGTTGCGTGTGATCTTGCCCTCTGCTCTCCCGCTGGCACCAAGGTTGTTTTCTGAGAAGTTGGGGAAAAACTGCTTGTAGTGCATGGCTGTGAGTTTCCTGGGCCTGGGGCGGATGCCGTGCCCGTGGCCCGGTCCGCATCCCTGGACCAGCCATATACAGGTCCACACAGCAAGCAGGCCGAGCTGTGCCAGGCGGACCCACCGGTACTGCTTCATTGGGGAGGGTTGGGGCTCCCAGGAGTCAGTGGCTCGCAGTGCCTACAGCGATACCCCAGTTCCAGATGTGTGATAGCATGTGAATGAGGGTCAAATCTTGGTCCATTCCAAATCATGTGGTATAAGACCTGATATTAATATGACACAAACTTACTAATTTTCTTCTTACTGCATTCACTCTTGTTTTGACCAAAAGCTATATCCCAAATGAATGATCTGATTGGCTGAAATCTAGAGTTCCTGACGTTTTGGCATCAGGTATCAAAATTAAGACATAGGCTAATAGGTGAGTAAAGTTTCTGTCCAAAGTTTTCACAAACTATCAGCAGCCTCTAAGCCTCTTGTGAACTGAAAGTCTTCATACGTCCGTCGCGGATACCTGCCTTGACGCAGGTGTTTTTCATGCGTTTCTAGTAACTTACCGCTTATCTCCCTCCACGCAGTTCCTTTGACGAGACACACAAACCGATGCACGCCAAAAAGCCCTGGCGGCTCCCTGACTCCCTGCAATTCCTATGGACGCTCCTGTGGCGCTCTCATCCTCTTTGACCATCCAGAAATGTCTCTCTTGAGAGGTTTCTTTTTTCCTTCTCCCCTTCGTCCACCGTCTTCTGTCGCGTTTCAGAGCTCCTGGCCACCTTGCACCAGCCATTTGGTCTTATTAACGTCCGGACAAGATTGCCCTCCCTTCCTCTGCGCGCTCCCACCGCGACAGCACACGCCTCCAATTCAACCTTACAAAGGACATATGATTAGCCTACCCACAGTGTGTTAACACAATGACCCCCCACCCCTTCCACCCCATAAAATATTTAACGGCAAATAAAAACACTGATAGTTTGGGCTTTCCCATATCAAACTGCAAAGTGAAATAAATGACACTTAACAAATCACCCTACATTTTCAAAAACCTTTGAGACACATCATAATTTAGATATCAACTGCAACTTTTATGATGCATATAGTAGAGCACATACAATATTTACAGTGGGACAACCAAACACTCATGTCAGTTAAATTGTTTTGAACCACAATGCCTTTGCTTCTGTCCGCTCATCCCACCCATCAGAGTGGACTGGTCAACAGTGAGGACTTTGTGTTTATGTTATTAATAGACAGAGTTGAAGGTGAGGGTCTAAGAGGGAGCACAACAAGTGTCCAGCCTTGACACCCCTGACTGTGACTTACAGCGCTGCCTTCCTGTGTTTGGGGAGCCGGGCCTGACCCCCTGAACCCAGTGCACCCAAGACCTCTCCTTCTGGAAACACACCCGTTGGCCACATCAACATATTATTTTTATCTGTCTCAGAACAATAGCTGGGAGAGTCATAAAATGTGTCAGATAATGGCAAAAAGGGAGCAGAAAAGAAAGGAATCGTTGTGTCTCAGGGGTCGGACATCTGTAATCACATACGGAAGCCTAAATTAATGGTGGGATAAAGGTCGCTATCCTATCTGTAGCTTCCTGGAACATTCGAGGACTCAATACATCATGGCTAGTTTCTTCACAGTGACTTTATTTCAAAGAATCATCAGCTGACTCCCGACTCCCAACAGAGGTGCTCGGTACTCTGGGTGTTTTGTGTATATCTTGGTTTGCATGCTGAAGATGCTTCGTGATTAAATCACTATTTAGACACTTTCTTAACGTCCATTGAGCACAGAAAATTGTATCTAAAAACCACCTGTGAACTGCTCATACTGTGCCTGATCTCTTCAGCACATACAATTTACTTCTGCATAGTGATGAGGCACAGGTCACCAAGCTCCACAGTGACCATGGAAAGGCATCCTTTTTAGGGAAGTTTCCATAAGATCCCAGGATGTTGTTGGGAGGGGTGGCAAGGCGAAGCCGCATCTTCCTGTCCTTATAATAAACATGGGAGAAGGCTCGAGTCTGGCCCAAGCAACACAGATGAGAGATATAAGCCTTCATGACAAATGCAGGGAATGAGTCAATCAAAAATAAGCAACAAACACTTTCATATCTAGTACCCACACTGATGTTTCTCTTCAAAGCCACACAAGAGAGGAGATTTCCATCTAACATGAAAGGGAAAGGAAGGAAGCAAACATCTGCGGGCTGGAGATGGAAATAAAGTCATTATTATTAGTTTTTATTTTGGTGCCCCCTCATCCTCCTGCCTCCCCTGCCTCCTTCTGGCTCTTAGTATTTCACTCCCCCATCTCAGGATGGGAGTACATGGCTGGGTGAATGGTTGGGTTTCCTGCAAAGCCACAGCATAGAAAACGAGATCTTTCCTGCCCGGGTTAGCCTACTCTAATTTGTTCTCTCCAAATGGACGCCTGTGCTTGCACCTGGGCTAGTGGTCAAATACAGTACATACCTGCACGCCAGGTTTCTCTTCTTCTAAGGAGTTGTTACGACTTATAGGATCGCTAATGTTGGGAAATTCTGGACATCTACAAATGCAGGCAGGAATGAAATTATGAGCCCTTTCTGTTTTTTAAAGGATATAATCATTGTAAAACTGAAATTGGGTTTTGAAACAATGCTAACTTTGACATCTCAAGTGTTTGTCTTGTCTCTTGGAGCTGAATAGACACTCCACAGGATCCACTTCCTCAGATGGAGGCCGTTAGATGGGGGCGGGGGGTTCAAGGAACTGACACCTAACCACCTCCCTCGTCTCTCCCAAGCACACACACACACACACACACATCCTTTCTCTCTGCCCACCACTGCACCACCCATTCCACTGTCTCTCACCACATTATCAGCGCAGGAAGAGGCAGGGTGGTGCATTCTGATGTGGCTGCACACACTGGATGATTCTTGGCTTATGTATTGTATCTTTGTCTTGGTAGTTGCCGGTCATGCTTCACCTTTAAGAGTACACCTATCGCTGCGTGTGTCATGTGATGAAGTCAGGTGTACCACACACAGAGATGTAAAACGTGTACGTGAAGTCCAGGCTTGAAGTTGCTTTGCTCAGCCCTTGACTTGTCCCGTGAAAAAGAGCACAAGTGAGCTTAGGTTAAGGCGATGCTGCACTGAAGTGGACAATAGACTGAGAAGGGTGGGACTTCCTCGCCCTAGACATGCAGGTTAAAGGTCAGGTATGATGCTATACCTTGTTTTATGAACTTGGCCCTAAAATTAGATAATTTAAATTGTATAGATTACACAGTATATCCATAAAGATATATCTATTGAATTTAATTGAATTAAATCAATTCTCTTCCTGAAAATCCACATCAAACCATGCACCCTAAGTTACCCAATGAAACAAAGGCCAGTGCCAGTCAACTGTGTCAAGCAAGTGTGCTGTGAGTGTGCACGCAGGATGGCGGGCAGCTATGGCAAATGGACAGAGTGACCCATTATCAGTTGATTAGCGAGCAAGTCTCGCCTTTTCCTGCAAGTGGTCCTTTATTTGCAAGCGTACAAACGAGGGAATAACAGCCCCTAATGCACTTTGGCATCAACTTCAAACGTCCGACTGTCAGGAAAGCTAATCTGCATCCCCCCCCCCCTTCATTCTTATGTTTTGACAATAAAGATAGCCTATCTCATCCTATTGCAAGCTGCCCGTCTCCCGCCTTGTCCCTGATATGCCCGACAACCAGTCCAACAGAGTGTGTTACCCAATGGGACTGCTGGGACACTTTGATTGCACTGCTATCAACCTTTATATATTGCTGCAGGGAGAGGTGCTATCCTAGCGTTTCCCCAAATAAATCCAAGGTTAAGTGATATGAATAGGTTGTTTCATTGCGTGTGTCTACAATGTCTCTAGAGAAAAAAATATATATAATAAATAATAAAATCCTGTTTACTGTAGTTGTTCTCTAATAAGCCCCCCCAAAAACCTATAGCGCCACTGGCAGAAACTGTTCACCGTTTCTCTGTAACAGTGCAGCGTCCAGACAGTATTTCATTAGCAGTTGTTGGGCGATAGGTCTTATTAGCATGTGTAAAACATTTTTATATTTTTCCCTAAAGGAAGGGTTTACAACATGAGCATCATTCAGCAACACATTATTATTGTCCTAAATATCCTTCCCAAGTGATTCCCAAGGAATATAGTGAATTAATGACTGTAAATTGCAATTCTTGAATAGATTTTGGTCATCAGAATCACCATCTCTTGACCTCAGGTGATCAGTATCAGTCTGTTTTGGGGGTTTTTAAATCACATCGAACAAACTATTCTTTCTTTTAAGCCACACCGATAATGCACTAACCACTCACACTCTCTCGCTCACACCTTATATCTGGCTTATGTGTCACTTCCTTAGAGGATAACCAGTCTCCAGATGTGCAAGTAATGTTAGGGCCACATTTGAGTTCATTTCCTCTTAGAAAAGGAAACACAGTGGAAAACAAACCCTAAACCAAATAAGCTTAATTAAAACATCCAACAAAACAAAACAAGAAATGCAAACAAAAAATCAAGAGGGAGAAATTAATCAGAGCCGGGGTTCTCTTGAACTGACTTCAGAAAAATGAGGTGAGGAAATGAACAATAGGCAGGGAAAAGGGATGGAAGAGAGGTGGGTGGGTGGTGGGGACGTGAAGGAGTGAATGAACATCACTTCTGCTGATTCCTGATTTGCAGGGTTTTTAATCTGGCAGTTGCATCGGAGCGGGGAAAGCGTGGGCTATGGCTGTAGTGGCGTCGTGGCTGAACACTGCTGACAGACAGGCCAAAATACAGCTTTCTTCTGCTGCTGATTAAAGAAGTGCAACAAAAGGGTGGAGGGATGTCGGGACAGGCGCCCTCACTAGTCACACACACCCCCACACCACAGATCAGTCACAATGTAGATACATTTTATGAAATGTAAGAGCATCAAACAGTTTACAGTATAAGTCAACTCACCCAAAATGACACAAGTTAAAAACCCATGAGCGATTTTTATTGCTTACTGCTCATAAAACAATGGTTAAAATTCAGTTCAGAAAAATCTGAAACATTCAAGCATTTCAAAAGTAAACAATATTTGTCATCTTTGAGAACTCAATGTTTTTTTGTCTCACATTCATCATTGTTAACTGTCAAAATCCTCAGTCAACGTGTGAAATATAGATCCCAAACTGCCCATAAATATTATAAATGTTATGTTCCCAAAAAGACAAGTGAAAATTCCCATATAAAGTGAGATGAGTAAACCTCAAGAGTGCTCCATATATAATACCAAAAAGACAGACAGATTCACACGCAACACAGTGGCTGGTGTCTGGTTTGAGAGATACTGTCCCCTGCTGGTCAAACCAACAACTAATAATCTGCTGATACAGCAGAGAAGGCAAACTGTCACCAACACATTGAGGATTATATCACACAGCTGATGAACGTAATTGAATCTAGGTTATCAAAATACAAAAACTGACATTGGAAAATATTGCATTTGCTTCTTATAAAAACATTCTGAAACTACTCTAAGCATTCACTTAATGTCAAAGATGATTTTTTTGGGGGGGGGGGGGGGAATACTTCACAGAAAATTAACAGAAAATTTACAAATTACTTTTGGTAAAATTTTTAAAAAAGTGTACTTTTATTTATACAATATTGCACTTCGCCACACAAATTCTTAATTCACAGTTTGATTGGTCAAAGGCAGAAGTTCCAAGTGAGTGTCACATTGGCATTCAAAAGTCTTGCATAAGACAGTGTAAAGCTTTCTTTTTAGTGTATTTTTGTAAATCAATAGGAGTAGTCAGACTGTTAGCTTACGGTCACGTACAAGAGAAAAAAAATAAATAAATATTCCTTGTTCTTGGTAAATCGCCACAGATAATGTTCTTACTTAATGTTCTACTAGTAAACTGGGGTTGTAAAAGAGCTCCAACACTGAGACTATTACCTCAGTCTCAGATTCCCTGAGTAACCTGCGGATCCTTAGATAGTCAAGGTACTCCATGTCCCATTTGCTCCCAATAATAACTTCCTCTCATTAACATAACACTGGTGCAGCCTGGGCCACCAAACACATGGAAGTAAGATTCCCAATCTTAAAATAGTGGTACAACCTAAGAAGGGAAAGCGTGGGGAAACCAAGGAGAAAGAGAGCACTCAGTTGACCTAGAGCAGGAAGAGGAAATTATGTCACAGTTACAATGTAATATTTCAAAATAATTCTGCTGACTTTCACATGTGTCAGAGCAACGGTAATCCACATGATCCTCTTTTTGTCAGGCACCAGGTTTGGGGGGGGTTACTGTCCACTATGGCAGGGTTGCTAACATGGCTTAAATCCGTTTTGCCCTTGTTCCAGTTGTAACCATGACTCAGCTAACAGCTTGTACTAACACTTGTCCTTGCAGTCAAAATTGAACCCTGATATATTGGTCAGTAAACACAAGCAGAGCTCCCACTGCGCAGCAAACAGACTGGTCACCCAACCCATGTACCCACCGGCAAAGGGACTGAATTGCAAATGTCTTTAGTCCAATAGGTGCAACATTTGAATTGGCTCAGTTTCTAAAGGTTAGGAAAGGCAAGAAAAAGTCACTGGATTTTCGAAAGTCCACTGGCCAAGAGGAGTCTGAAAGGGACGGTAGAGCGCGACACAGTTAAAGGCAGTCTATGGAGACCTGAAAAGAGAAAAAAAACATAAATTATAACATCACACACAATCACAAGGTGGAGCACTAAACTTGTAAAGCTAAGAAAAATAGTGATTTTGGGGAAAATAAAGTCTATTAATCACAGAACAAAAGTGAGTTGGGAGGCAATAGGAAAATGCAGGAGAGCTGCCATGGTGCAGAGATGCTATCGGTACAGTGAGGAAGGGGATTGCGTGTGTGTTTGGCGTGTCCATGCTCTGAGCGTTTATTTGTGTTGGATGGAGGGGTAGAGGGTGTGTGTGCTGTGAGGGGTCTAGGGCGGTGTGCCTCAAGGTCCCCAAGGAAACCTGACTCTCCTCTTGTCCCTTTTACACTTTCCTGAAAGAATTGTATTCTTTCTATCTGAGGAAGAGAGACCAGCCCATAGGGAAATGGGGCCAAAGGTGGGAAAACTTATGACACAGCTACCCAAGTGCAATGAATTGCAGCAAAACACAACCACATGTGATACAAGAGTATATGCAGACATAGTACTTTCAAGTTGCTTCATAAAAACATGAAAGTAGACTAACCAAAGGCACGGATAAGCTCTCTCTGTACTGCCCAGGTGACTGTCTTGATCAGCGAGGCAGAAGTGAGACCAGCAAACAGCATGTTGTACAGGAAGACAATGTAGAAGTTCCCAAGCCAGTTATAGCGACCAAAGTCTCCCAGTAGATCGAAGCGGGTGATCCCTAACACAATGGAACAGAAGCAAAAGAAATTGAATGAACTCAAGTCTGGCCTCACCTGCAGCTACGGTATTTGTGGCAAGCAAACGCCCTCTTGTGGGCATTACTAAAACTGGAAGTAAAATACTGACTACATACTACTTTTCCACAATATTTGTTACATACCAATTGTCAAAGTATACTATACAAGAAATCTATGTAAATTTAAAAAGAGACGACTTTTCCCACAGATTTAATACCATGTTGTTATGTTTTCCATGATCTTCTTAGAAGTCTCTTACCAGACACAATTTCTGTTTTATTTTTTGCAGCTGCAAGTAGCTTATTTTCATTTGTGCATTGCAGGACAATAGTGCAAGACAGTCTACTCAAAGATCAAACATTCTTTGTTATACATCCTGATTATTATTATTTATTTAAACTTTCCACTGTGAACATTATCAAAACCTGCTAAGCATTAATGTGTAGTGTGGAACTGGGTAACGGCAGTAGTTTTTGCTAAATGCTGCTGGATTTTCAGGAAGAATGTTTCATCGTCATATGTCCTTACCAAGTGTGCGTGAAAACACCGGCAGTGCTGAGCTCAGGATGAGCAGTGAAACGCAGTTTGCAATTATCTGAAATAAACAGAAATTTATGTTACTATAAGGTGTACACACAGAACATCACTAGCTTCCGGTATCACTGTCAGACACGGTGCATGTAAAGGTCAGCTGTCAGACACCTGTGTGAGGTTGGTGTCCTGTGCACGAGGCAGGAGGCCAGTGAAGAGAGGAGAGCTATAGAAACCCACCACTGAGGATACCATCAGATAGCTGAGATTTATTTTAAGGACAACAGTGGAAAGACGATACTTACAGAACTTTAAAGTAAATTATCACCTTTTTTTTAGCATATGAATTTAACAGCATGAGTCAACACTCACACACTGGACAAATACCACAGACAGTCTGTAAGTGGCTGAGTCAGAGCCAAATGGACATGGCGAGTTAACTGTGTGCGCACACTCATAGGTGAATGGGATAAGAGGATACAGGATAAGGACTACTTGAACAGCAGCGCCCAGTGAGCCGAACATGGAGAAGGAGGCCATTCCCAGGTGAGGGTCCTTAAACACACACAAAAAAATAAATAAATAAAAAAAAAAAACACCCACAATTGTCAGTATACAGTCAGATGACTGGCTGCTGCCCACCAAGCATGAAATATTCACAAGTTCCTTCTGGCTAAATCCTCACCTCCATTCCTCTGGGCATAGCCGTCTCATCCAGAAGCAACTCCAACACATTGAAACAGACCATGAGTACACACACCACCTGAAGAGACATGAACAGTAATTCTAAAACCATTTAAAACCACCATCTGTGTCCATAAATGAGTTAAAGCAGCCTGTGAGAATATATGAATAAATAAGCATGTACAGTCAGTGCGAGGAGCACAAGCATGGCCAGTGGATAGCCCAAGTTCCGCTGCCATGGGGACGCTTTCCTACGCATTTCTGCAAGGAAAGCAAGAAGAAAAAAAAAAAAAGAAAAAAAAAAGAAAAAAAAAAAGAGAAACATTAAAAAAAAGGAGTGTACAATGTCATTAATTTGCAAGAAGCCCAGCAGAGAGCAGCTTGTTCAGTTAATCTTACCTAGGGCGATGCGCTTGCTCTGGACTGTTTGGTACTCCTTTTTCATCACCTCCATTTTCAGCTTGACCCAGCATGACGTACTGCCATCTTCAAAAAACACATGATACAGAAAAAGTCAAGTCAGCTTTAAATTGAATAATCGAAAAAAAAAAAAGAGGCAAAGGAGTGTGCTCATGGTGACGCACTCACAGTTCAGTTTCCTGGAGAGCGAGTCTTCTTCAAATGTGGTGCAGCTCAAAGTATCTTCTACATCTTCCAACAGCTGAGGGGGATAAGAGACGTCAATCAATTCGGAAACTACATTTCACAGCCATATGACAACTGTTAATGTGAAGGCTACTCTATGTAAAGTGTTTTACTTTAGTCGGTGTGTCTGTGACTCACTCGTGGTTTGACCAACAGGCTGCCAGTTACACTGAACATTCGGGACAAACCAAAAGGAGTGCACACTGAAGAGAAAAGACACAGATGGTGATATGCAAGTGTCATATGCCACAGTGTTTTAGCACTAAAAATATTTGTGATTGAGATATACTTACACAAAAGCAGCAACACTCCCACCAGAGAGATGCCCGAGTACAGGTAGGGAAGGTAATACTCCCACAGGTCTGAAATTCAGAGGAGCAGAGTAGAAGCAACTGTATTAAAAAGCTGTAAAACCAGTTGTCACTGGGGGATCTTCAGATATAATGCATATGACTCACCGTAGAGGCTCTTCCTGGCTATGTTGTCATGTAGGAGTGCTGATGCCACCCACACCATGCCCAGCACAAGCAGAGCCAGCAGCAATAGCAGCACAACAGCTTCATACACTCTGGCCATAACCCCCTACACAAACAACAGATACTCTGATCAACGGGGTGCGCACACGCATGCTGTCAATTTAGATCAAAGTCTTTAAATGGTTTTGGAGGCCAGAGGTGTTATTTGTGAGGGAATGCCAAAACCTGTACCTTTTTGGACCCTGCAAATCCCTCAGACTCCGTGAAGAAGTAGGCAAAGGGCATGAGGAAGACCAGGGACAAATTGGAGAAAAGGAAGACTAGGTTCCACAAGCCTGACACGAGAGGAAGAGAGATGTTCCAGATGTTAGTTCTCAGTGCCATCATTCATTCGGGTTAAACCTGCAGTCAACCATGTTGGCAGTACCACTGTCAACCACTGTGAGATATAGTTCTGCCAAGCAGTTTAGACTGACAAGACTGGCAACCAAGTCACATGTTCTCAATTAAAAAGCTTTTTTTTTTTGTTTTGTTTTTTTTTTAAGTGAAAAACAGATCATTAAAAAACCCAATAATACCAAACAAAAACACTACAGGCATGGTTTACCATTGGGATTCATGACTATACACACTTTACATATTAGTTGCTCAAGTGAAAAAAAACCAAACACCCCCCCCCCCACACACACGTATTCAATTGGAGCTGGAGGGCTTGACCGAGATCTTTTAACCATATAATGCACACAGCTAGGTCACAGCCACTCTTCCCATAATAATAATCTGTTTGCACACATGCCTGTAGTGTATTGATTTTGGTGGTTGATCCAGTTTAAAACAGAAATGCCCTCTGTTTGACAGGTTTCTACAATTACCAACTGTTCGGTGTTGTCGACTAACAAAAACAAGATGTACCGTGGATAAGAGATCCATTGAGCCACTGCATGTAGTAGCTCTGTGGGAAGGTGAGCAGCACTTCATTGGACAGAATGGAGATGGGGAGAAGGAGCACAGCACACACTGCAACGGACAGAGTGAATGTACACAACCACAGCCTGGGAGAAGGAGAAAGACTGCGAGTGAGGTTGCATGTGTGTTTGTGCACTGTGTGTCTCAGCCCAACAGCACAGCCTAGGTGAAAAGGCTGGATTGCCCTGGGATAAGGTTAATACAGTGACAGCGTGTAGGGACAAAGGGCAGAGTGACACAGATGTGCCCCCGTCCCGGCCAACGACCACATGAACACACAGGCGCAATAAATCTACAGCCAAATGGCCTCTTGCCACTACACGTCACAGTTACAAAGGTATCTGCTAAATCATTCACACTGACACTAATCCAAGTGAGTGAGTACAGATTGCTGTGGTCAGTTAATCATTAGAGTTTTTCACTTACGCAATTTTGTTGACGGTGGCATCCTCAATATCATCTGAAACAGTAGAGAAACAAGAAGGATTAAATCTATTACATAAGTGATTCAGACTTCTATTTGTTTTTAGTATCTAATCTTATCTTAACAAGGGTAAGTTGCCACAAACATAACCAACTTCTTTTCTATAACTTTAGAACGGAGAAAGGCTTAAACACAGGCCAATCTGATTGTAGTCAGATAAGGTGCTGAAATGTTAGGTAAAAGCTGTCTGGGACTGTTTGTGTATGTACTGTATACACATTAGATAAATAGGTATAAGCTGTAATAGAAAATCAGTCCACACCAGGATGAAAAACGTCTCACTGGCCTCAAAGTGGGGAGCGAGTTAGGGACGAGCATGTTAGGAACATTCTGTTCAAGCAAGACCAAGACTAGTAAAAACTGGAACATTCAAAAAAATCCTGCTAAGAATCATGCAACACGCTAAACCACAGTACATGAAACTGCTTCATTCTGTGCAATTTGTGGCACAGCTGTTTAATAAGCCTAAGGAGTGAAAACCAGTTCGTGGTTCCTTGCTGTCAAAAACAACTCTGATAGGTATTGCACAATCGTTATTTAGCTACAGGGCACAACTGTTCTGCGGTTGGTGATAAAACAACATCTTCAACAGTGGGCTAATGCATAGCAGACCCACCAACCTGAAGCAAGCTAAAAAGAAAAAGGGCAAATAAAACACAAAAAACAAAAACCAAAACCTGGCTATCCCCCAGGTTCCAACCTAGCCCAGCCACAGAAGCGCAGAGGGGCCTGGATAGTTGGACATCCTACATCTGCTTTCAATAGAAGCAAGTTATTGGATGCATTTGCTTCAGCCAATTTCTTTTGTTTTAATAACAGAACATATTGTAGATCCAAGTGCATGAAGTATGTTGCACTTTTCTAAAATGGTAGTTTGTCAGCTATGAAGTTGTTAAATGTCAATACTTTGTTGACTAAAAACAGATGTTTCTGTCAAAACTAAAAGTCAATGCTTGTTGAAAGACAGATCTCATTTGAGATGTTTTCGTCCAGATAGAAGGGCCTTAAGCTACGGCTCAAAAGTACACCTATGTTTATCTTCTAACAACATTCTTCACCTTCCCTCACCACCACCCTGACCCACAGGGATGGTGCATGAAAAAGTGGTTACATAACAAGCCTTCTGCACCTCTGGACTGCTCCAGCTAAGGTCACGAGCCTTGGGTTGAAATTTGCAATCCTGGCAATGCGTAATCATGTAACGTAAGAACGTGTATTGTCCAAACAAAACACTTGTGCTTGTTTGAAAAGTGGGGTCTGCATATTCTGTGGAGGAACAAAAATTCCAAAACACTAATGTAATCAGTATGCTTGTCAACATCATCAATTCTCCTCCCGGCAATTCTCCATAAGCCTTTGATGAAAATCTCTTTATGCGTTGCTCATATTTACATCCAGGAGAGCGTGACTTTTTTTTTTTTTTTTTTTTTAATAAACTCACCTGTGACAAACTCTGCCGTCTTCTTGAAGTGAGTAAGTATGAGGTAGGACACCATGTAAAGGCATGTAAACAGGAGTACACAGATCTGCAAAAGAGACGGACAGGAATTTTATTCATTTTATCGAGAAAGTGCAGCCTTGTAAAACAAACTGTCCTGTTCTGTCCAGTACTACTGATGAGCAAAACATGTGATAGGCTTTAAAAGTGGGGGTGGGTGTGCAGTACAGATATCAAAAACATCCGGAAGTGACAGAAGGCATAGGGAGAAGAGGGGAGAGCAAGCATACAGTCGCAGCTGCAACATATTTGTTCCTCATAGAATATTCTGTTTTGTTCTGTGCAGCAAGAAAACAAAAACAGGCTATGTATTGCTACAAATGCAAACAGCCAAAAATCATTCATCATTTTGCCAAGGCGCCAAGAGAGACAGATGGAGTCTGAAGATTACCACTTTATTCCAACAATGGAGTGAAATGGGTGACAGTGATAAACTAGGAAGGATTAGGGGGAGTAAAATAAAGAAGGGTTAATACCAGTGTGACAGATACTGCCCCCATACTGCCTGTAAAGATCATTGTCAGACATTTTACTGGATCTGCCAACAAATTTAGGCTAAACCTATGTTGAGCAATCTGTTGTCTGGCAAAGCTCTTAACATTTTACAGCAATGACTGAAGTAAATTGTGTGTATGACCGTTACACAAAACATCAGAACAGTTGCTATAATGAAACTTAAATACAAAGAACCACATAACAAAAATGTATCTCCACATCCTTCAGATGAACTCAAACCCTGTCTACTCCATGCTGCAGAGTGGACAATCTGCAAACACCTAGTCATTGCTCAAGACTTGCTTTGCTCAGACACACTCAAATATGACAACTGCATGCGCATGTCAGGACAAAAAAAAAAAAAAAAAAGTTATAGCAAGCAAGCGGACAGATGCATACCAAACACAACTGTATACAATGCTAAACTTGTGGTTCAAGAATGAGAGCTACGTCATAGAGGGTGCATACACTCCTCTCTGCCACAGCATATTAGGTACTATGAATAGGTGGAAATTAAAACTAACCATGTTAGCGTTTAAGTCTGACACAGGTGCCTTTCTTAGCAAACAATCCCCTAACTATCCAACATGCATCCTACCCACTAAGGCAGTAAAATGCTTATTTCTCACGAGAAAACAAAGCTATTCCAGAGATAAATATTAGAGACAATTTTACTATTTTATTACCAATACTGGACAAAAAAAACCCCCCAGCAATTTGTCATTGTTTTAGAAGTATCCAATCATGAACCTAAATCTAGGTCAAGTGGAAAATCTGCCCTGCTGGTGGTGTTGACTAAAAAAAATAATCACAGGGTCCCTAACGTCATCAGGATTCAGCTGCTGCGTACTAAAAGTGTCTGTAATAAGTGTCAATCCATTCAACAATGGAGATACAGCGCACCAAAGTGTTGGACTGACAGATGAATGATATGACGTTGCCAGATCACAAGCACTGATCCAAACATTTCCACATGGCAGCTCAGAGGAAGCAGGATGTAGAAGTTTGTCTCTGAGGTTAACACCAGCAACACAAAAAGAGGGACTATCTGGAGAACGACAGAAATGTGACAACATGCTAACAGGTGCCAAACCAGTTTCTTAAAAAGGATGCTAACATGAGCATAATAAGTTCCTTGAAATTCATTCTTTCAGGTTTCCATGAAAGCTATGTTACAGTCATATAGTCCGATGCATGTACTGTGAACAATAATATATCCCAGAATAGTAGAAGGCAACGACAAAACTATTCATAGTGAGACAGTGTGCATTTACTGTGTTTCTATATTCCTAACAAAATGGCATTTTAAAATGACGCACTGGGACATATGGACACATGGTACAATAACAAATGGGGTTGGGGAATGGGCATACACCCCTCTTTCCAGGAGATGCAAGATGGTGACCCACTTTTGAATGAAAACAATCTAGTAAAAGAAAAATAACAGAACATACGAGCAGTTGTGTGTCATCTGTGCACATCAGTGTTAACAAGCACCAAAAGACAAATTCAGCTGTCGACAGACCGAAACTAGTGTTTCTGCTTTATCATATCTCAAGCCCCAACTTGTTTTTACAGTAACAAAGCAAAAAAGTCAAACATCTTGTAGTCATGCTCTAACACCTACCTAATGTAACTGCATTAGGCATTACATTGTCACATATGGCTAGAAAACTATTTCAAACTGTTGAAAAATACAGTGTTTTATTGTGCAAGTTGGATGCCCATTGGTTGCATACTAGCAGCAGTCCAACAATGGACTGAATATAACAACTAATCAGCTCAGTCCACAAAATTGGTCAATAATTCAGTCTAATTTGGCATGGGGGTTGTTAGTTAATCCAACAAAAAGGAAAAGCAGAGAACAAAGGAAGGGAATTGGGTGAGAAATAGGTGGAGGGGCAGAATAACACCCTTCAGTCAAAGTATGTAGGGACAAGTGCTGATCGGCAACATTGAGAGCTGGCAGCTCATAGCAGGCCAATGAGAAGACAGTTTAAAGTAATACAGCATGTGTTGAGCACGAAGAGTTCACCCAGAGCATTTAAAAATTCACAGAGTAACCTAAACATCTTTGTGCCAATTCATGCAAAAAAACAATGAAGCTCTAATGTTTTCACAAGTTGCCTCACCTGGTAGTTCCTGTAATAATTCAAATAGAGCGGGAGGTTGGCAACGGCGCAGCACACCCTTACAAAATGTCAAGTGGACCACCGCAGAGTGCGCTATTTCAGGGGCCACTAGCCTCTTGTCCAGCTAAACACATTTAGGCCAAGCATGACTACCCACTGTTTACAAGTAGGAGGAAGGATTAGGCAAGACCTTTTCAAGATTTATTCAACAGCCAGAAATAACTTTAAAAATGTTGCACAGGCAAAGCCATGCTAATCCAAAAAGCTGGTGGGCAGCTACAACGTGTTGGGTCACACATTTTGATTATTTTACTTGAAAGGTGTCCTGCAATATTTGATGGTTAAGTGATGTGAGATTTCTGGGAAGGAACAAGTGAAAATGAGTGAGGTAATAATGTCAATGAGAACAGAAAATGAATGATAACAGTAGGGCTGAACAAAGTATCTAAGTGCAGTTATTTTAACTTATTTTGCAATATGATTGGAGATATCAGTGGGCATGATCATTTTTACACCACTGGTGTCATTTTTACTGAAAAACATTATATGATGATTATTGGTGAGACTGTTACGCGATCTGTCCCAAACAAAGGCAATTTATGTCTGTAGAATATGATGTGTAGGCCAGGACATCTCTGCAACAAGACAATATTTAATTTAAAAATGGTATTTTGACACATTTCGCAAATCAACAAATATTGCAGTTCTTGCTGTTTAGGGCTGCAGCTAACGGTGATTTTAGTACTCGAAGCTTCTACAGATTATTTCACAGATTCATCGAGGCATCGTTTAAGAAGTACTTTTGCTTGGCGGCGGCGGCGCCCCCTCCCCTCAGGTAACGGGATCAGCTGTGTAAATTAACTCTTGACTGTGACGTTACAACCCTAACCCACGGCCCAACCAGTCGGAACAAAAACAAACGCACGTGTTTACATTTACAGTTGAGGATTGCGGCTTACTTTTGATAGCCTTCAACTCATCAATCAATCATGATTTCAGTTAAATGCTAAAGTTGCTGTTACCTTGTCTGTGGTCCGTTCCGTGGACTTGATAGACCGGGTGTTTTCTGATCAGATAACGTCGTGCTATTGTGTTAGGCCACATAAGTTCGCTCTTACGGTGCATAGACTGTAACATTACACAGTTGTTTTCCATTAGCTTGAAATAATCCCATACTTTGGACACTCTTCTTCATTGCTCGCTATTTTCTCTTTCTCTCCACTTTGCAAACCGCGCCATCATAATCACGTCATGTTCACACAGTGTAAGCGTGAAGTGTGGCAGTAATAAATGTCCGTGCCAAGCATCAGTGCAAAGAATTTGCGTCAATGCTTAATAGTAATCGAATTAATGGATGAATCGTTTCAGCCCTACTGCTGTTTAAAAATTGCAGTAGGACATTTTTTCCTTCAACAAAGCCATTAAACAGCATTTCCTTTAAAAATAAAGTAATAGACTAATTTGATTAAACGCATTACAATGCATTAATGTCTCTCTGCCTCTCAAAACTCCTACAGAAAGTTGTTCACAAATTTAGTGGACTATCAAATGTTCTAATCAGTCTTAATGTCTTTTATAGATTACATAGCATATGTTAATGCTGATGCTGGGTGTCTCATTTCTCTACTCATCGTGATCTTTTATGCTGCTGATCATTGATCCCTCTGGGCTCAGGGTGCGGGCTATGGGTATGCACTCCTGGCTGTACCATTCACACACACACTTTACATCCACCTTGTCACACTTGCCAGATGCTCTCATCTAAAGCGGATTTACAAGGCTGCATCAGCTCAGGTGAAGACAGACATTTGGCTGCAATCAACTGATTATTTTGCTTGTCTATTCAAAGAACACTAGGTGGGCCACATCTGAACAATGTATGGATTTTGAGCTACAGGTTTACTTGGTGTTGTCTCTTCCAATTAAAAAGGTATGATCAGTTCATTTATTCATCGTTTAGAAAGAATTACTGTTTAAAGCACCTGATTTGCATACATGTTTTTGGCGTATCTAAGAACCTTTCGTTGAGTGTATAAAATGCTTAATTTTAGCCTCTTAAATTTTTTGCACTGCATCTGTATTAACCTAAATATTTTCTACTTCTTAATGTGTTCTGCAGAAATGACCATAAACACATTTTGGCATTCTGCATTGGAAAATCAAGTAAAAAAATGTAACACTCAACACACAGCTTATGCTTCTCTTACTCTGCAATGCTTTCTTTGCTTTATCTCAATCTAGAGTATCTATCTCATCTTTCAATGTGTTGTGTCTTTATCAGATGGGTGCTTTGCTATGTGGAATACTATGACAGTGTCTACACTGCTGCCACATATTCTATTACTCAAAATGATTTGATCAATGATAAGCTAGGCCTATAGCCATGTATAATCAAGGATGCAGGGGCAGCTGACCAGCCTGAGAGGTTGCACTGAGAAGAGATGGTAAGCTGGAGACTCCAGGCCAGCCAGTGGCTTAAGAAGGGGGTGTCGACTAATAGCATTAGGTCTTTAGGTGAAAGGGATAATGACAAAACAAGGGCATTAGAATAAATGTGGGCATGTCATTAGTTGCATCATGAAAAGTTAATTCTATGATTAAGTACACGAAATATGTCTAGAGGATGTAATCCGCTCCACCTGTACTGTCATACCTAATGTGTGGGTTGTCGAGCCAAGTCAGTTTAAAAATACCCTAAAATTGCCTTGGATGATTCAGCTTTGGATGTTTTCACAAATGAAAAGCAATAGACATTTTTTCCATGTGAGAATTGCTGAAACTTGTCAAAGCAGGAAAAGCACAGGTGTAACTGCTAATGCTGATGGCTCAGTGTCCGATACAATATCAGAGCCCTGAAATGGGGCCATCTAATTACAGCATGCAGTCATCCCTGATGTCATTAGTTACTCTTGCGGTTCCATGTAAAATGTCCACTCTGAAAAACATATTTTGGCTTCACTAGTAAGTTAATTTCTTCTAGCATATTATTTCTTCTCTGCTGTTGCACTGACTCAGTCTCCCTAGGGGATTATAAATTTATTAATTATTCATTCATCCACGAACATACATCCGTTTCCTGGCCTGATCTACAGCTACAGAGGGTTGCTCATCTTCTCTTACAGACTTAGGTTTTTTTCTTATTAACATTTGAGCAAACCAGGACAAACTGAGAAGTCAACCACTGATCCTAAAATATGCAGCAGAAAAGATGTAGTTTGACATTGTCCCTTAGGTTCTACAGTTATCAGCAATACCTCCAATCTCAGGAAATGAACTAGCTATTAGATCTGTTTGTACTTTTTAGGGTTAAAGGTTAAACTGAACTGATCTTTCTGGCAAGTCTGAAGTTTAACAGGCTATTGGTGTTAAACAAAACAGAGTTAAGTCAATGTGGAAGAACGGCACAACCAAAATGCACTATTAAAAGTATAGTTAAACTAAAACTATGTAGCAGGGTGAGCCAAACCTTAGCGAACAGATAAAAGGAGGATTTGAGAAGAGTTCCAGGTCGCTACAAACTCAATAAAAAAGCCCCAGATGCTGTGTAAGCTCCTTCATGTTCCTGTGCCACACCACTTGGTCAACGTTACCTAATGACCAGCTGCATCCGTGCAACAATTTTAACGCCTGTGCAGTAGTTCAGCTGCCAGAACAGCCGTTTAACACGTTAAACGTAACGGATAACGTTACTGTTGTTTAACGCTGAAATATGAGACTTTGACAACTTCAATTTGAGAGGCGAACAATCGCTAAGTAATGCGACACAAACACTTAATTAGTCAAAAGCCGTGAGTTTCTTGTACTGATCAGGTGGCTGGTTGTATTGTTAGAAGCAACGCTCATTATGCATATTAACCGACGGATCCATTAGCCCAGCGTTGATGGTTAACGTTACTTACTATAGTCT
Source organism: Micropterus dolomieu (assembly GCF_021292245.1). Taxonomy (NCBI): domain Eukaryota; kingdom Metazoa; phylum Chordata; class Actinopteri; order Centrarchiformes; family Centrarchidae; genus Micropterus; species Micropterus dolomieu. The sequence continues at coordinate 18,052,919 of NC_060157.1, read as the reverse complement.
CCCGGACACGGTTGTGGAAAAGTTGCTCTCTAACCGACACGTCGTCTGTTTCCATTCTCCGAAACCATAACAGTGTCCTCAGGCTTAAAAGCGCTGGAGGGAAAATGGCTTAAAAAGTTAAAACACGGGGCATCTTCTTAAAAATGTCGTGGATGTAGCTGGCTAGCCTGGCTGCATTTAAACGACGGCGCTAGCCTGCTCCTACACTCTGATATAAAGAAAACCGCACGAGGAGGGGTCGGGTGGGGGCGGGGCGGGGCTACACAGAGGGGCGGAAGCCTGGAGAGCGCTACAGGTGGCTGTCAATCATCGCTATAATAGTTGAGAGTCATTATCATATTTATGTTATTCATATCCAAAGGTTGGTGAAGTACATACTAAAAATACCAGACAGGCCAATGAAATGGTATAATGTCCATGTACGTTGGGATGTGCACATGCATCATGGTTGTTGAAAAGTGCTCTATAAATAAAGATTATTATATTATTATTTAATTTCAAGTGTCATTTAAACTGGGGATGCTGGGGAAATTTCCCCACCACTTTTGAAAATGGCTGATTTTGCCTCCATTAATTTTTTAAAGTGAAAAACAGCAAGAATAAACTTTAAATAACAAATGAAAATGCTTGCAAAATATGCAATGCAATTTAAATATGGAAGAAACAAATGTGCAATGTCCAAAAAAAGTAACTGAAGCTAAAAAAAAAGATGCATTATATTTTTATATTTTTAAATGTCACCTGCCTGTCACCTGAATTTTCTGTTTCTCTTAATATAAATAAAGACATTTACACCATAAATTGGTGCAGAAAATGTTTTCAAAATGCAGTAAATTAAGAGTATAATGTGTCATGGAAATTTGTATATTGCTGGTGAGGGATTAAGCAAATAATTGAGTAACAACCAACCATTGTCTCTGAAGAATTTATCAATAAAAAGAGAATGACAGAGAAGTACTACAATAGAAAATCAGCTGGTCCAGAGACCTGCTGCCTAGGGCAGCTTCGGGGCGTCTAGCCCAGAGCAAAGGGATGCATAATCATTTACACAGTCTAGATTTCTATGTTTTGGGCAACAGAGGCCTTGAATGTTCATTCATTGTTTATTCAAGGCCGGGAGAGGAACAGCAAGTAAGGAAAACACTAAAACAATATCACAGCTCTGACCTAAACCCTAGTAAATGTAGACAGACTAACATAATGAGTATAGAAGAAGGAAAAGTTAAGGATAGAAACAATATATACCTTTCAGACATAACAACAAAAATAATAATAATAATGTAGAATGAATATAGGGATGCACATCTCTTGGTGAAGTGGTACACACTTAAAACACTAGTTTTAAAATTATTTCCGCATTTCCTTTCTTAACATTTCCCCTGAAGTAACATGTTTGGGATTTTTGAAGTGGTGCTGTATGAGGTATTTATCCATAGTAAGTTTAGGCCTATTACCTGCAATAGACTGCGGTTAGCATTTCCTTTGCTTTTTGGACACAGGTCAATCTGTCTGCATAATGAGTAACTTTACCTTTGATACTTCTAGTACAGTTTCCTCATAACACTTGTACTTTTTCAAAGCAAGACTTTTAAAGGTAAATTAATATTTTACACAGTAGTATTGCTACTTCACTTACTGTACATAAAGAACCTGAATAATTCTTCTATCCCTTGTTTTCACATCGTTTTCAGTTTGGTATTTCTATTATATTTATTGGCATTGTTGTAGCACAAATGTACTTTGTTATGGCTCTATGTTTGTTCTATTTTAAAAGGTTTGCAGAACAAATAAGGTACTCTTTGAAGCATTTACATCAGTGTCCTATCTCTCACAAATGTCCCATTAAGACCTTTTCCTCACCATATCAGTTCAAACGATCAAGGGGACTTAATGTTGAAGCACATCGTGTGTTGACGCCAAAGCATAATTTTAATGTCATGATCCAAAGTCCAACTATTGCAACAACATGCACCAACTTCAACTACGGAAAAGGACAGGAAAGGATTTATCGGGATAAGGATTGAAATTATGGAAAGTAAGTAACCAGTTATTATTAGACAAAAACAGTATTTTAAAAAGTATATAAATTGAAAGGTTAGTCTGATATAGCCTGTTGGAATAACTGTAGATTGGACTAATCAGAAAGGTTTGTTGCCTAGCAAATCAATTTCTGACTTTTTGCACAACATGTAAAAAGTTGATCAGTTACAACCTGATATGTTTTTGGATCACATAATGACTTAAAATGACAATGCCCAGCATGAGCTCAAATAAATCCCTCTTATATAATATATTATTTAACCAGGCGAGTGGATCACAGAGATTAATCCCTTTGAGTGTCCCGGCCAAGATACCAGCCGCACACATCATAGAGAAAACATACCAAAATGTATAACACAGCGTAAACAGGATAAAATAATCCAAAGACACTGTCAGTCTCTAAATTATAATTGATATTTATATACTATAGTTTTCACATAGTTTTGTTTAGAGGTACGACTAAACTCTTGTGTTTCCTCATTGCAGGTACTAATACTGACTTGTACAGGGACTGATCCACTGAGGCCAAAGGATGGCAAAAAGTGTAATGGTAGCCTACGCCCTGTGGGCATTAGGTGGGCCTTTGGGCCTTCACCATTTATATTTAAGAAGAGACAGCCATGCTCTGTTATGGATGCTAACCCTGGGTGGATTTGGATTTGGCTGGGTCAGAGAGTTCATACGCATTCCTGCATATGTTGGCGAGGCCAATCAAGATGCAGAGAAAGAGAGAAAAAGACCCCACACCATGGGCCCTCCATCTGTAGGTCCTGTCAGATTTGCTGGACAGGTGTGTGTTGGGATCTACTTTGGCACTGTGGCTCTGATAGGCCTGAACTCCCTCCATTTCTTCTACTTGATTGTGCTGCCTTTATGTGTGGGTGCAGGGGTACATCTGGTGTCCAGTGTTGGCCAGCAGACCTCTGATCTCCATAAAATTTTGACCGCCTGTCTCATAACCTCCCCAATATTCTACGGCAGCACCTTATCACCTCTTCCTATAAGCCTGGCCGCCAGTGTCACTGCTGCACAGCACCGCAGGTTCAAACCTCCACAGACACCTGGGAGTAAACAGGAACTGGGTAAGATGACCTCACAAATATGACAATATCATACCTTGATAACAATGCTTCTCTCTGACATTTAAGGCCTTCTAAAATTACATTTATTTCTATCTTTTGTCCAGTTCCACGACTTTACAGGCTCGGCCTAGCCTGGCTGGCCTTCTCTGCCCCGCTGGGTTACTGTATTTTCCATAACACCACAGCAACACTGTACTACCTTTCTGACTGCGTAGCAGCACTGCTGGATTTTTTCTGGTTTCTGCCATGGCTCAGAAGTGTGTTGGAGTACATTCTTTTAATGCCATATCGGTTCTTGTGTTTTCTTACTGGCGGAGGGTACTATGAAGAGGCTTGGAAGAAGGTGCTGGAAATACTCCTCAAAGAGTACACCGAGGGAGAAAAAGAGGCACTGCGAGTGAGCAATCTCATAACTCTGGAAGGTCTAGTGACAAGTTAAGACAGTTGTAGTTGGAGACATGTAGCCTACTGTTTGTTGTTCTGGTATAATCCAAAATGAGTGGATATGTTTGTGTTGCAGGTATTGTCACTGGAAGTAGAGGCATCTCTTGAAGAGATAACACGCAGCTATAAGGAGCTGGCCAAGACATGGCATCCAGACCACAATCCCAGCAAGGATGCTGAGGCAATGTTCGTGAAGATCCACGAGGCTTATGAGGTCCTTCTACGACGGCACAGACCTCATCGATTCAAATAGTTGCCCTTCATTCCTCACTGAGTGGGGTGAATAGTTGCAAGGGCACAGTAGGACTCTTGATGGCATTGTTTTTCAGTTATTATTACCTTGTATTTGTTCACGGAACATGAATCAAGAGCAGCGTAGATACTTGGATTGTGTTGACAGCCGTCTGTTTGGTTACTTGGCAGAGTTGGTGTCAAACAGCAGTTTGCTGCCACCTTGTGGTGATATCGATGTAATTTCACCATAAACTATTTCATCAAAACAATTGAATTAATGTTTTAATGTGTGCTTTCTTGCTATTAAACGCTTAAGCACTGCCAGTGACATTTCCTGTAATTTCGAAGCATGAATACAAAAATGTATAGGCCATTAGGCTAACTGAATTATGTAAGTTAGGCTAATAGCCTACATGTAGGCCTATAGACAGACGCCAAAGAGAAAGATAGGCTACAATGTAAAATAACCCGCCTACTCCATTCTTCTCTGGCACTTCCGGAAGAGCTCTTGATCATCAACAGTGTCTGAATTTTCAATGAATCATTTTACTCAATCTAGCAGGCTTACGGACCAGCTTGTAGCCAGAATTTCTTAAGACAGATATTCATCCGCAGCAGTCTGTAGTCTGGTGATGAGCCTATGAGTTCTTGTAGGCTAATGTTTAACATTTCCCCACATTTTTGCCACCTGTACCCGGAGCTGACACGCATCGATGCATTCGGCAATCACTGAATCAGGAGCTCTGTTGCACAATTATTCGGTCTGTATCCCAGCATGGGCCCGGAAGTTGTTTGGGATTCCCAGGTAAAAAAAAAAAATAAAAAAAAATCCCGGAGATGCTGTCGTCGCCTGGGAAAACAAATAGCTATCCAGACAGTTAAAAAAGGAAAACACCGATCGGTCGCCAGGTAAGGAAGAGGCTCGTGGACTTCACTGCGGCGCTCGGTAAGACAATCCATCGGTTTTAATTAGGAAGTACGGCATGTTTTTGAGTAGTTGGTAGGGTGAATGCCATTTGTCGTGTGGTCGGGTGCCATAGCAACGGCTCATGAGAAACATTGTGTAGCTCGGTCCAGTTTGACGTGCTCGATTTTTGGATGACAGCTGCGTTCATGCGGACAATTTGGACAGCGGCAACTCTTGCAACAAAATTGCCGTTGTGTCTCGATCGCTGTCTCGGCCGTCCATGAGCCGATCGGTGCCATAACGGACCAGATCCACCAAGCAGCTAAAACAAGTACTAGTTGTCGCGGGTATAGGATATATACGGAGACGCGTGATAGTTATTTGAAAATGTAACGCTGTATGTTTTACTGCACAGTCGCCCATGTCGGGCAGAAAGGATTTTTTTTTTTTTAAATCGCCGTGCCCTGGTGTGACTGGCGCGTCTCCCGGCTGCATCAGCGCCTGTTGCTCCCCATGCGCGGCCAATGCCAGGATATTAATTTTCCCTTTTCCCTGCGATGTGTTGTCTCCGCACACCCCCTCCCTTCCCCTCCGTTCGCTCCACATTCTGCTCTGTCCATTGTTGTCATCCATTTGAGCAAAAGGTGCAGCACTACATCTGGGTCTGTTTGTCTCCCCCTCTCTTTGCTTTTAAATGAAACTGAATAGAGCATCACCTTAACATGGTCACATAAAATCAACATGAGCCTATTGTATGTGTGCACATGTTGTAACTCAGAACCGACAGTGTTGGAGATTGGTGTGGTGCACATACCTCACTTTGTTGTCTGCTGTGGAGTGACTGTACCATGTCACCTACAGTAAATTTCCCGCATTATTTATTATAAGCCTAGCGAATTGCACAGAGAGGGTTGACAAAATGAACTACAGCAAGTTAATATACCCTACAAACTTAATCTCAAGTGTATAATTACATAATTATTCAATATTATACGATTTGTGAGATTTTAAAGTTTTGTTATATTACTAATTTGCCTTTTTGTTATTTTTATGTAAGTTTTTTATTTGTGTTTCCTGGTGCCTTGGAACATTTTATTTCGGTTATATTGTAAATGAGCTCTCTACCTAATATAATTTTCGAGTTAAAATAAAGGTTGATTGAATATGGATTATCAGAAAATTGTCCTAATGCTTATACACACACTGGTGTCCTAATGCAGGCTATATATAAAGCTTTTTAATTTAGATTTTTTTTTTATCTGTATATAGTATTATATAGTGTTTTCTTCTTCTGCTGCTGTAATGATACACTTTCCTCCTCGGATCTAGTAAGTTGATCTCATGTTAATATTGAATTTTGTTGATATTACTTCAAAGCTTCAAATCAAGGGTGTAGTTTTTGGGGATGTTGCACTAGATTGCTTTATAGTGTAAGGTGTTCCAGCTGTTTTGTCCAACCCCAGTAGTTTTAACTCCACCTCCAAAGCCATTAGCTTTTATATAAATGTTGAGCCTCTCATATTTATTTGCTGGCCACTGTGCAGAAGAATCTACATGATACAGAAATAGCAGGGCAAAATCCAAGTTTAGTAGTTTATTACAGCAAACTTATTATTAGACATTTGGAACTGAAAGCAGAAAGCTATCTGTTATTATTCTTGTACCAACAAACAGCTGGTAAGTATATTTTATATGCTTTGTATCAAAGGTTTTATATGCAGTTTTCATGTGACTAAGATTTGGAAAATTTAATCTTTTCTAATATGATCATTATGAATGGGGGAAAAAGTTAGTATCTGTTTTTATATCATATTTCTGTAGGCATCTGGTGAGAGAATGAATGCTGATGACTGCAATGGACGCTTATATGCACAAGGTAAGTTTATACAAAGGAAAAAAACTACTATACATATGTATGTACAGTCTCCAGATATAAATGTTTACTTTAAAAGCATGGGCATATTTGTGTTTCAGGTAATGGAGGAGAGACATCACTGGAACAGGATTTTCATGGCGGATTGCAGGGTCCTTCAGCAAGATCTCCAAACAGTCAGCAGTCCTCGCCACACCGCTCCCTTAGTGGTTAGTTATTCCTCCCTTAGTTTCATTGTGGCCCCCTGATCTGTATGGAATTGTTAATTTAAATGATGTGTGAAAAATAATAAATGTGCTTTCCCCTCTTCCTCTCGCTACACAGCAAACTCCATCAAGGTTGAGCTGTGCAGTGACGATGAGTCACCAGGTGCTCCACAGCCAGAGAACAGAGAGGCTGTGAGGGACGATAGCAGGAGGGATGACAGAGGGGACCTCACGGAAGAAGGGGGCACAGAGTACACTGGGGCTAGAAGAGACAGAACGAGTATTTACAATGAGATGGCCCGTCCAAACGCTGCTTCACCAGGACCCATCCGGCTGCCAAATGGGAAGCTCCAGTGTGAGGTGTGCGGGATGATCTGCATCGGACCCAACGTGCTGATGGTCCACAAGCGTAGCCACACAGGTGAGAACAAGCCAGCAAGGCAGTGGTCATGACAATGCAAGACAAGTATTATGGACAAAATGTATTATTACCCTAAATGTGAGTAAATAAAGGCAATGATTCAAATGATTTACCTCTAAAATCCTCTGTCCATCCATGTTAGGGGTCGACCAATAATCGGCCTGGCCGATTATCGCCGTCGATATACAGCATTTGTCCAATAATTTGAAACGCTCTTTTTAATATTAGTTTGCTGTATCAATAAATGTATCAATAAAACCCCTAACAATATAAAATAAATACAATATGGCAGCAGATAAAGATTAAGTTTATGATAATTTATCACTCATAGTTAACAAGTCCATCTCTGGGGAGATGGGATTGTTAGACCATTTTTGATATGCAAGAATGTTGCTTTGCAGCTATGACACACCGTGTCCTTGTCCTAATGCATTTAATTTTCCATTTATAAAGGTTAAACATGACAATTAACTTTAATCTTGTTATTTGATAAGATATGCTTAAAGCCATTTCAGCAAAGTTCTGTGTTGGAGTTCGTGTTATTCTAAATTTTGACACCTATATTAAAATTTTTACAGCAAATGTAAATCGGCTCCAAATATAGGTCATCAGTCTAATTGGTTACTAATAATCGGTATCAGCCCGGGAAAAAGATACATCGGTCGATCCCTAATCTATGTGCTCATAGGTGAGAGGCCTTTCCAGTGTAACCAGTGTGGAGCTTCCTTCACCCAGAAGGGGAACTTGTTGCGCCACATCAAGTTGCATTCGGGAGAGAAGCCTTTCAAATGTCCCATTTGCAACTACGCTTGTCGCCGGAGAGATGCCCTGGCTGGACATCTACGCACACATGCAGGTAAAATCAGTGAACACATTAAACATATGCCATGAAGAGATTTTTCATAAATGTGCCTATTCTGTTATTGAACCTGACAGATACAGTTGTTTCAATAGCAATATTATTCCTTATTATGATGAGGCATATTGCATGAAACAACAGTATGCATTAACTGGGTATTCATTAGAACTGTCCCTTTCCCCCCTCTGTGAAGCTCAGGAAATCGGCCTTTTTTACCAGGATGTACTGTAAAACATGTGACTAAATATGACATTTAACATTTTTATGAAAACAGGAAATCCTGTTGAACACACACATTCAACAGGTGTTCAACAAATACATACTTGGTATAACAGGTCTGGATCTCCGCGGGTCTGAGAGGCTGATTTTCGAAGAAAAGCTTCATGCAAACTGGATTTCAGCGAATTGACGTCAGTGTTTCCGATAGCTTACGAAGATGAAACGTTGCGGTGAAGAGTTAGGCGTTTTTTCTGTCATCACTGGCAAGGAACATAGTGGTCAATGGGAAAATCCGTCCTAGTTAATGATAAGTTCTTTTTTATTTAAAAATCCCCTCTAACAAACATTTATAAACTGTAGTAGATCCTGTTTCTCGTCCATTCAGTCAACAGTATCAATCGTCTAGGGAGAAATTTTGTTAATCATGGAAGAAATAAGTTAAATAACTTTTTCTCTGAATTGCAGTTTCTTCTCCAACGGTGGGAAAACCTTTCAAATGCAGCTACTGTAGCCGCAGCTACAAGCAACAGAGCACACTGGAGGAACATCTAGAGCGCTGCCATAGTTATCTGAAGAGTCTGGACCACCAGACAGCCGTCAACACACAGACAGCACAGGGTAACACAAACCAACTGACTTATAGACAATACGCCTGTACGTTTCTGAATTATTCTAAATGCAAATAGACTGGATTCAGCAAGTCATACATATTTACACACATAATGAGTTATTTGGCATGTTGATGACGAGGGGCTTTCTGTTCGCAGGTGAAGAGTCACTAAATATGGAGACAATTACTAAACCTGTGCTCCAGCCATCCAATGAAAAAATCCAGTTAGTGGATAGACTGGCTATTAGCATCACCAAACGCAAGAGGTCAACCCCACAGAAGTTTTTGGGTGAGTTTTTTTTTTTTTTTTTAATAAGACAAGCCATATTATTCATATATAGTGAGAGTATATAAATGTATTTATAACCTATTACACATGCACATTCTCTTTTCAATTTAAATTATACAATAATGATGATGTAGCTTCAGCTTGGTAAGGGGCTGATAAACTATAGAAATAATAAGAAAACTGGTCTGGCGTCATAAAAACTGTTGCTCCATGAAAATGGACCAAATGGAGCAGACGAAGACAATTCAAGAGACCCTCCATCTTTATTATTGTCCTAGGTGAAAAGCACATGCGCCTTGACCTACCTGAAGCACCTTATGAATTGTCCTCTGGCTCTGAGAAGGAGGGGGACCTCATGAGCTCTCTGCCTGCTGGGGACTCTACCGGGTTGGCTGGTTCACATCTCCAAGGCGGCAGGGCCAAAGGGGAGAACCACGAGCCGCCTGCGCTCCATACTGCCTTCTTATCGGAGCTACGCACAGTTATAGGCTCCATCAACAGCAACATGACTCCTCAGGGCCTCCGAACCCATGGTGGAGGTGGGCCGATAGCAACTGGCTGGTCTGGGCGGGAGGCAGGTGAAGGCCGTGATGACCAACCCTCAGCTCATAGCCACGCCACCTCGCCCAACGGCTGCCCCGACTCTACAGACACAGAGAGCACAGCAGAAGAGCAGAGCACAAGGGCTACAGCCCCAACAAGTACCTCCAACAACCACCACCTCCACTACCAAACCCTAGCACTGCCCCACAGCCATCCCACTTCCAGCCCCAGCCAGGCCAAAGACTTAGAAGCAGAATGGGAGAGAGCATGTCCTGTACCCCCCACCATAGTAAAGAGGAGCCCTGGCTCACTCCTTTCTTCCAGGGAGACTGTCCAGGTGTTAGAAAGTGATGGCCGGCCTGTGCGCTCCTTCCACTGCCGGCACTGTCGCATCCTCTTCCTGGACCATGTCATGTTCACCATCCACATGGGTTGTCATGGCTTCCGCCAACCCTTCGAGTGCAACATCTGTGGCCACCGCAGCCAGGACCGCTACGAGTTTTCGTCTCACATCAGCCGCGGAGAGCATCAGGTGGGCTGAGGAGAGGGTATAGTGGTTCAGATGAGGAGAGGAGGTGATGGCTTCTCTCTCTCAATGTGGGCTCACGTTTGTTCTGCACCAGATAAGTTTGCTTTAAATCCGTAGTGTTAGTAAAAAGGATTTGTGGTTTTATTGTGAGAATATTTATTAAACTTAAGCAGGCGCGAGTGAAAAAAATATTTTCACTGCAACATTTAAAAGTTTAGTGGAGGCAAATTACATTCTATGATTGATTGCACTCCCATATCAAATCATGTGGCAAAACTGCTGGTTTTGCTTCAAAAGTGCCTTCTTTGGGGATTTCCTCTTTACTAAAAAATAAAAGACAGAAAAGAAAACCGGAGTGGAACTGGTGCTCAAAAATCTTGACTAGCCATCTTTTACTAAGTGATTTAGTTAGCACTTTTGAGAGCTAATGTGCACAGGCAGTTAAGAAAAGCATGTACATTTTAAGAATTATATTTGGTATGCTTCATATGCACTAAGAGCTTTGTTTTTGTGGTTGAAGAGGGGATTTTGTGTAGTGTGTCAGGTAAGCTTAAAATGCACTGAGAGCTTGTGCCTCTGGGTTTGGGAGGAGCTTTTGTCACAGACAAAGCACAGAAATGGACTGCCTTAACTCCTGCAGTGGTACGCTGCTGTAGGAATACATTGTTTACAGCATGGTTCGACAGTGTGTGAAGTCACCTCAGAAGAGAGAGTATGTGCAGCAGCACAGCGAGACTATCAGGACAAAAAAAAAAAAAATCATGAAATTAACTTGAAAACATTCACCTGAGGGTGAAACAGGCGTTCAGGGCTCAGATGTTAAATAGGTTTTCGGATTTTAAAGTGAGCCTTAGAATACTGGTGCAGATCAGACCATGAGCTATGTAGTGTACAGTAAGAGCCTGACTGAGATGGCCCATGGGTGCTATACCTATACGGGATTGCACTTTTAGATTTCCTGCTTATATATGAACATCTTTGCCGAAGCACTTGATGGCTTTACACATTTCTTTTTGTGATTGTTCTACTGCACTGATAAATCGCATACTACTCACAATAACTGATCGTCTAATTTGCAACACCAGTGTGTGTTTTTGAACAGAGCCAGCCTTCTACAGAATCCCACAGCAGTGCACCGGTTCTGCATTTTGTGCTCAAGTTTGCTGCAATGTGTGACTGAGAATTCAACATCAGTTCAACTAAAACAATTCTTTTGCGGTTTTGCACTCAGCAGTTGAGGCTGAGATTTTGGACCTTTTTTTCGCATAATGTAAGAGAATTAACAAACTAATTATTTAAAAATGACTTAGCAAAATCAGTTTGGATCTGTTCAGTTATCACTTGTGATTATCTATTTAGTGTTGTTTGTTTCAGCCTTGGTGTATTTAATCAGCTATATTCCAAATCTTATCCAGCATATTCCTCAAGTCCATGAAATGTTACCTCCTGCTTCTTTATAGCACCCAAAAACCTTATTGCTACAGTATGGTGAGTTTTCTGATAACGTTAATATTGGGAACACGAATGAGACCAAACTCAGTATTCTTACTTGTTATTGTGGGTTTTGCTGCTTCACAGTTTTAACTTAATTTCCTTTAATTGCAGGCAAAAATATACTTGAAACTGTTTGAGAAAAAAAGTGATCGAAAAATGCACTTGGTTTGATAAGTAGAGAAGTGTGTGTGAATGGAAAATAGCATGTGTGCTTGTCGTTTTCTGCTTTTCCCTGAATTGTGAATTATTTTTTGAAATGTGAAGTACTTTCAAGAAGTGAAAATGAGGCATGGGTTTTTGTCTCCTTGTGTGGACTTTTAAATGTTATACGATATTTTGTGAATGATGTAACATGACAAAACACTTTACCTCAAAGTTAAAGATGTACAACTGCCTCATTACTGTATTTCAAAAAGTCATGTTGCTTACCAAGATGTTCTTGCAGTTACAAATGCGTGCCCCTCGATATTCTCAAAACTTTTTACTGTCAATAAAAGTTATGTTTATTGTAAAAGTGATTTTCTCTGGTTTGACTATGATGGCATCCACAGCTTTGTGAAGTTTCTCATTGAGTTTCTCACTGTCTCCTGAGTGGCAATACAAAAAAAAAAACAATGCTAAATCATTGAGATATTTATTTATTTCACAAAAATAAGACATTTTAAATTCCATATCATACAGGTGTTTGCAATGACTGATGGGAGATTACTCCATAGATACACTAATCAGACACTGTTCCCTTAACTGCGCTTTTACTACCAAAAAACTGCAGAATTACAGTTGGGTAGACAAATGATTTACACTAGTCCTTTAGATTTTTTATTTACATGGCTTTGTCCACCAGTTCATATACCGGTCATATTAGCATGTAAAGAATTGACATTCATGCTCTGGGTAGCTGCCTGTAATCTGTATCATATATGTAGTTAACCATAAGTGGAAGGTTTAACTCACGATTTAACAGAAGGTGCACAAATTCTGAACTTAAAGTATCTGCGCCACACATTTTTGCACCTTTTGGCCCAACAATAATAATTTACGCGTTTGTCACAGTAGGGAATCACATGATTCAGTATAGCTTGATTGAGTAGCTGAAAAAACATCTGCAGTATTTAGAAAACATGTTATGCCGAGTGGATCTTCAGCATGGCACAACTAGTTTTGATAATGATTTACCATTTAAAATTATAATTATTACATTTGGAAAAACTGATCTCGGACAAGACCATCTATCTGGATTGTGGTGTATAGGAAGATTAAATAATGTGAACATACAGCATGGATGTGAGAATCAGTTTTGGATGGTTTACACGTCCAGGACATTAGATTTTGCAAGATTAAAAGGAAAAACAATTACCAAAAAAAACATCAATAATTACATTCTGTCCTGTCCAGCATCTAAGAAGGGAGCCTCCAGTGTATTTATTTTGGATATTGTAAGAGAACCCCAATCATTTGTTTTGTCTTGAAACTTTCAACTTTATTGTCCCCTAGGGGAATTTAGTCTTGCACAAAATGAATGCACCACACACACAGGCTTGAACAGAAAAGATAGTGAATACATAATATATCACAAATATGTAAAACAAATGCTCCCACACACACACAAACCAGACAAACTAGAGATATATTCATAAATAACCCTCTCATTCAACACCATGTTCATGTGTTCAGTATTTAAATTAATAAGGTATGAAATAATGAACATTTGTTTGTCAGTGGTGTAATAATTCTGATTAAAAGCATTTTCACATCCTTGTTTTCAATTAAATACAATTTTACATCTTAAATGAATTACAAATTTCCAATTAGTTCAGTGTTACAGAAAACAGATTTTGTAAGCCTCAATTTAAAAAGTTTAAAATACTGTATATATATATACACACACACACACACACACACACACACACACACACACACACACACACACACGTGTCACTGTAATAGTATTTAACATTTTGTCACCGTTTAGACTCTTTAGTGAATGTTTACTGTAACTTATGAGACACAGATAAGCAGTTTATTTTTTTTCTGAGAAACTCACATTGGAAATACAACAAAAGGAAAACAACAAACACTGAATGGGGCTTACCTGAAACTTAGACTGCCTTCACGTGACCTTTTATATGTGACAGGCTTTTGTTCTGTCTGTTGTTTCTGTTTTCCCCCTTCGGTGGAAATTCTGTTTTGGCTGCTCCCACATATATATTCCAGGTGCAATCAAAAAGTACACAAGTAAAGCCAACGCTGCAGTGAATGAAAACATTCAAATGTGCAAATAATTGCACCATATGTGCAAAAATCACTGCATGATTAAATTGTGAGTGATTTAGTTAACTGCGATGAATAAAGTCAATCATCAGTAGAAACAGCAAATTCACTGTCTATATAAAAGTAAAATGTGTCTAGACAATGTATTCTATCTTACTTTGACAACACCCACCTAGCAAGGTGCAGACCAGTGTCTGAAGGCAAGACAACATGGCATATTGAAGGAGAGGTCTACAATGTGTTTTATTTTTGATAAACAAGGTATTCTGAAAATTTTCTCATCCTTGACTAAATGTGTAATTTAAAACCACTTCTTAATGCACTGCTTCTGTTTGGTTTTGCCACGCTAAGAAAAAATGTTTTCTTTAAAATGTTCAGAGGTTGAAAGTGGTCTCGAGGATTTGGCACAACTTGAGAAACGTGCGTACTTGCGGTAGGCTATATGCCGCTTTTACAATTCTGAGGAAATAATCTGCTTGCAATCCCTGTGTGAATATACTGAGTTTTAGTTGTGAATTTACAAAGAATTACCTACCCTCTGTATTCAACAGGAAGCTTTCAGAAGGTATGCTCCTCTGATTTATGCTCTAATTTGTTTGTTTTTGCATGTTTTACCCAATTTACATTACTAAAACATTATTTTACAGATGTTTTATGCATCCTATTTTTAGTATAGCCATAGCTTTCTATTTATTTCTGCATGATGTGAAAATCAATCTTCTCCCCCCTTTACGTTGCAGTTTTTGATACTGCAGTGGAAAGCAAGGAATACTTTGAAAAGCCTTCCTTCCAGTGCACTCTGTAGTGGGAAGCTCAAGACATCAGATAATTAAAGTTGGTTGACAAACAGAATTCAGAAGCTGTGTTGTTGGAAATCTTACCCAAAAGGAAAACAAGCAATCAATCCAAAACGGCATTCTCACATTTGGGATGGTGGAACTTTTCTCCAGCACTTACATCAATACATCAAACCAGATGCTCAACTACGGTACATTGCCACACAATGATAATAACTTTGATTACAGAACTTTACCAGCGACAGATTACCTAACAATCAAATTAAAGTAGTGCTGAAATGAT
This sequence comes from Micropterus dolomieu, assembly GCF_021292245.1. Classification (NCBI taxonomy): domain Eukaryota; kingdom Metazoa; phylum Chordata; class Actinopteri; order Centrarchiformes; family Centrarchidae; genus Micropterus; species Micropterus dolomieu. The sequence continues at coordinate 18,037,818 of NC_060157.1, read as the reverse complement.
TAGTCAATTAATCGATTAGTGGATCACTAGAAAAACACAACAATTTTGATAATTATTTCATTTATGTCAAAACATTCACCATTTGAACTTGTCAAATGTTAGGATGTGCTGCTTCTCTCTGTTTTATATCATAAATTGAATATGGGGTTTGGACTGCTGGTTGGACAAAACAAGCATTCAGAAGATGTCACCAGGGTCTTGAAAATGACAATGGATGTTTTATTAACTAATAAAAATTGGATAATCAAAAAAACTATAGAATGATTCTTCTAGAATGCAAATGATTGGTGGTTGCAGACCTAAATTAGAGTCTCAGCAAAATGACCATCATCTGAAACAAGAGGCTGGTTAAGAGGTAAGCTACATATTAAACAATCTGGAAACCTATGATATGTTTTGGAAAAACAATAGTTTATAATGTGATTTAATGGGATGAACATGCAAAAACAGCAGCATGGCCCTTTAATTTCAAAAGGCTACTTAACTTCAGACAGTTAATTAGATGCGGGTTTTTTTATCTTCATTTTTGATCAATTAGTATAGATTACATTGAATACAGGGAGTCAACCTTGCTCTGCAGAATGTTGCTGTGGTATCTACATTGATGCTGTGATTGCGTGTCCTTTCTGAGGGTGAATTTCATGTTACTCACAGGTGGTGGTAGCCACATTGTTTTTGTTCGTTTGGGATACAGGGACGTTAACATATGACCCGATATCTTGTCACCAACGTTATATTAACAAACATTAACCAGTTACGTGTACACAGCTGCACATTATCGACCATGAAACCACCTACTCGGCTTTAAATTGGTCCTTACTTTTAATGTTTAATTTCCCCCCTCCACTTCTCCTTCTCCTTCTGCTCCATCTCCATCTTCGTTTTCTTGTTCTATTTTCTTCTGCCGGCTGGCACACAAGGAAATAGTGCATTGATTGCAGCCACCAGCTGGCATGGAGCACAGACTGTGGTAAGGAGGGAGGGATCATATCCGCCCAATCAACTTGTCTGAGTATTTCAATGAGATCATTTTGTCCATCTCTGAGTGACTGTATTTTAAAGGAATATGTCATGAGCTTGAACCTGAGCAGGATCCTGCCACAGACGTTAGAAACAGTAGGCTATGTAGAATCGATCTACCCAGGATCTGATACTTCCTCTGTTTTATAACTGCTTTCAGTAGGCTAACGTTACCTGTTGTATTTAACATTAACTAACGTTACGATAACTTTGTTCGACGGTCCAGGTTCGTTCCTAACATTACTTTGCTGTTGTCAACTAAACATTGTTTTTTTATTTAATTAATTATTACTAATTATTACTTATTTACTAATTTATTTAACTAATTGCCAAGTCTTTATTCAAATTAATTGTAATTAATTTGTATTTACCAGCAGATTAACGTTAATCCTGTGCTGGTCATGAATATTAGGATTTAGCTAATGTTAACAGTTATAGTGAGGATAACGTTACTCTAAGCTAACGTTATGTTAGCGTTAGCTAACTTAAATTTTAAAAGCCATTATTTATAAATAAAATGTAACTGTTAGCTAAAAATAAAAATCAGCAGTGTAACGTTATCTGCCTTTGTAGCCTATGTGTTTGCCTCCTTCTGTATCAAAAACAGGGGGGTTGCACTTGCATGGCACAGAAGTTTGTTTTGCTTGAGCCAACATACAGTTTGTAATTTGAACCTTATTCCACTAGATGTCAGCCTTTTACAATGTCTAAGCTCCTTACAGGTCTGCACTGCTCCTTGGCGCTCACTTCAGTAGGAGGGAAAGTGTGTTGTCTTAAGGCAGCAATAAGTCACATCAGTGATACCTGTGAATACTCAGTAGTAAAAATACAAAATGACCATTTATGTGTTTAGCTTATACTTATACTATACTAGTGCAGGTTCTTGCTGCCTGTTTCCTCACACTCCACATGAAGATTTTGGAGACTACTGTGCATTACTTTGTGAAACTGAAACATTTATAAAATCTTTAATTTATTCTTTTTGAAATTGCTGATTGGCTCATTACTTAGCATTATTGTCTCAAGAAGTTTTGGGGTTAAACTCCCAAAGGTCAGAGCCACCTTATAAGCTGTTAGAATAGGTCAAAAGCACAGTTTGAATTTCCCCAATGGGATACATTTCTCTTATCCTTATCATTCCTTCTCCAGGGTGTCAGAGGAGCATAGCAGGTCCTGTACAACCTTGAAGATAAAGAAGGAATGACAGGTGTCCACTATAAACAAGGCTGGAGACCCCCCTAAAAAGATCTCTAGACCTCTGGAGTGCAAACACAGGTGAGTACTTGCACACATTTATAACTAGCATAATGTGTGGACAAAAATGCGTACAATTCACTTTACACTTATCTGCCCCCCCCGCCACCCCCACCCCACCCTACAGTCCTTCATAAGCCACCTCATTCACCTATCTTAAAAAAACTGAATCAAGCTGTAATCAAACAGACACATTTACAAAGGAGGAAGAGAGGATTTCTGGCTTCTAAACTAATGTTTTGCAAGTAGACATCAAAATCGTAACAATTATTCTATCAAGCTTCTACACCCTGTCTTTTAAGTTTCCAGATGCCAGAAAACTGAGCAGCCAAGCTAAACAAAGATGTGTCCCAACATGCCTGCTGTTCAGAGAATCACTCACTGCAGCTTTATCCCTGAATGGGCTACTATGCAAGTGATTAATGCACTTACAGTGCCATTTCCATTACTCAAAGAATGTGTTTATTTTTCAGTAGCTGAGTGTCAACCAAGGGCACATTTAGTGTACACTCAAGTTGTAATTCATCTTTCAGTAGTCTCCTCTGCAAAGCAGTGCTGAGGGTTTAGTGACCTAACCGTTCGTTGATAGTTGTAGCATCCCAAATGATGACATTTACAGAGCAATTTTCATCATTTAACTTTGCACTTTGGACATTGCCCATGTCAACAACATGCAGTATTTAATGTCACTAAATGAAACACATTTGTACATAAAATCACAGCACTTCGGCGGTGCAGCTCATGTATTACACTCACACAATAATCATTTAGGAGCCAGAAGGAACCTTTTAGGATGCAAAATGTACTGAAAGGCTGCTGGCACAGTTTGTAGGACAGCTCTGGCTCTGGAAGCGATTAGCCCTCAAAGCTTGGGTGAGTATATTGCAGAGAGACAAGGGTGGGTGGGAGCAGGTGTGTGTGTGTGTGTGTGTGTGTGTGTGTGTGTGTGTGTGTGTGTGTGTGTGTGTGTGTGTGTGTGTGTGTGTCATGGCGAAAGAACTTGTGTGTGTTTTGAGGGAGGGAGATTGGGGCGGTTCTGTTATGCAAGCTGTTCTCAGTATGCATGTACATTGGAAGATGTGTGGCTCCTGTGGTTGGCTGTCCCCTGTGTCACTGCCTTTAAATAACAGTTGCCAAGAGAAATGTCTTCTTTACAGGCTTTGGCTGCCAGATGCTGGGGATAATGGATAGGACTGCGGAAGGAAAGATGGAGAGGTGTATGCAGCCAGCCTCGCAGACATTCAAGTGAGCACGCGCACAATATTAGCACACACGTGCGCGTTAGCACACTTTGCAAGCAGCGATCACCATAGTGCTGAAGTAGGGCGTGAATAATTCATCTTCAAGTCACTGTTGTAAAACTGCCACACACACTCTGTGACACACAGGGGAAGTATTAGGCCCAGTAAATTGTGTCACACTAAGTCGCAATGAATGAGAATATGGGCTGTGCATGCTTACAGATTCCAGAGGTGCCACATTTAGTGGATGGTTTGGAGGGAATAGTTGTGTAGCTGTCTGTGCAGCTGAGAGCCAACACATGGGGCGCCAAGTGTGTGAGTGCGATAGTGTGTGTGCGAGCGGGAGAGCCAGTGACACAGGAATGTGTCATAGTTCCTGCAAGCCACTCAGCTAAACTGCAGCAAATAAACATTCCTCTACTGCTGTGTCAGTGCTGAGCCCTCGCCCACTGTCGCTGTAAAACACAGCTTGTAATTAAAACCAAAAACTCAGCATTTCTCCTTTTGTTTCCAACAGTATTACTACATTAGAGATAATCACCCCATGCCTTCAACAATTTCTCGGCGCGGTTTATTGACTCAAAGATGGCATGTTGTGGTCCAGATGATGTCAAGAAGGGCCAACTGACAATAAAACGATCAGAATCATCTTTATTGGTTAAGTGCAATGCAGATACAGAAATTTTGCCTTGTTGTGGTTAGTCATTTCACTGCGTAGCACAGATGATCTCACATCTAGGCAAGTAAAACAGTACATGGCACAAAAAAACCCTCATCATATATTCAGATCTAATGTTAGACAGTTTCAGGTACATTTTGCTGAAGAGGAGTGTTAACATTCAGTATTGCCAGACACATATTGCTGCGATTTATCACTGACTAGTCAGTTTGATTTGAATAAATGCGGGCTTCATCCCTGCTGACAGGTGAAATGATGCACAGGCTTATGCTGTGTCACATAGATTCCACCACAGTTTGTGCTCATATTTCACATGGAGCTCAGAGCTGAAACGTTGCTGCGCTGTACACATACATTGTCAGATGTCCGTAAACATATTCTGCTGTCGATTGTCCTTCCCCAAAGTCGTTCCCTGTCATTACAGCTCTGTTTACAGGAGGGCTGTTAGCATATGATCTCCCCCAGAATACACAGTGGTTTGAAGTCGCGCTCTGACGCACAGTTTTCCACCTAAAACGCTTAATCCCAGTGGAACCGATTTTGACATGTCACTTTATCTGTTTGTTGTCTTTTGCCTGGTCTTGCCAGGTTAACCATTTACAGATGTGTGACTGGGGAGTTGAACTTTTTCTTGTTGGATAATTTTTCTCACCAAACTACCGCCTGTGGATATCCAGTGTTTTTGTCAAATGGTACTTAAAGCTGACCATTCAGTCTTTGCACTTTTAGGTATTTAGTCAGGGTGATGAGGCATTTTTAAAATATTAAATATCAACATAAAAAGGGGCCAAGAGAAAAGGGCCACCAAGCCAAAACAATCAAGAGGTCATGCTGTGCAGAGGGTGGTGTGGGCTGTTGATAGCTCAAAATATATTATCACCCCGTGCAGATTCACTCACCCTGTGTTCACACGCAGGAGGCTGCAAGTCGTGACGTCTTTCGAGTGCTGGCATATCACATGTGCGTGCACGAACACACAGACGCCGCAAAACTTATATCCCTCCCACCTTAACTGCAGGGCTCGCTCTCCATCTCGCTCCACAGGGGCACAGAGCCTGACCACAGACATCATACTGATTGCTCACCATGGTCGAGTGGTCTGTCCACATTCCCACCCTGATTCACTGTGTGCAGAAAACCCAACAACGGAAAAACAGTGGTTTGAGAGTGTCTGGAGGTTTGCGGACAGCAGTGAGTGTCCGCTCTGTCTCTCCTAAATCTATCCTCCTCTCATCCCTTCGACTGGCCTTGCTGCGTACCCCAAGGAACATGGGAACGGCTGAGAGCTGACCCAAACGGATGTGTGTGTGTGTGTGTGTGTGTGTGTGTGTGTGTG
>NC_060157.1:18019372-18032188 GCF_021292245.1 Micropterus dolomieu | reverse complement strand
GATGATCTCACATCTAGGCAAGTAAAACAGTACATGGCACAAAAAAACCCTCATCATATATTCAGATCTAATGTTAGACAGTTTCAGGTACATTTTGCTGAAGAGGAGTGTTAACATTCAGTATTGCCAGACACATATTGCTGCGATTTATCACTGACTAGTCAGTTTGATTTGAATAAATGCGGGCTTCATCCCTGCTGACAGGTGAAATGATGCACAGGCTTATGCTGTGTCACATAGATTCCACCACAGTTTGTGCTCATATTTCACATGGAGCTCAGAGCTGAAACGTTGCTGCGCTGTACACATACATTGTCAGATGTCCGTAAACATATTCTGCTGTCGATTGTCCTTCCCCAAAGTCGTTCCCTGTCATTACAGCTCTGTTTACAGGAGGGCTGTTAGCATATGATCTCCCCCAGAATACACAGTGGTTTGAAGTCGCGCTCTGACGCACAGTTTTCCACCTAAAACGCTTAATCCCAGTGGAACCGATTTTGACATGTCACTTTATCTGTTTGTTGTCTTTTGCCTGGTCTTGCCAGGTTAACCATTTACAGATGTGTGACTGGGGAGTTGAACTTTTTCTTGTTGGATAATTTTTCTCACCAAACTACCGCCTGTGGATATCCAGTGTTTTTGTCAAATGGTACTTAAAGCTGACCATTCAGTCTTTGCACTTTTAGGTATTTAGTCAGGGTGATGAGGCATTTTTAAAATATTAAATATCAACATAAAAAGGGGCCAAGAGAAAAGGGCCACCAAGCCAAAACAATCAAGAGGTCATGCTGTGCAGAGGGTGGTGTGGGCTGTTGATAGCTCAAAATATATTATCACCCCGTGCAGATTCACTCACCCTGTGTTCACACGCAGGAGGCTGCAAGTCGTGACGTCTTTCGAGTGCTGGCATATCACATGTGCGTGCACGAACACACAGACGCCGCAAAACTTATATCCCTCCCACCTTAACTGCAGGGCTCGCTCTCCATCTCGCTCCACAGGGGCACAGAGCCTGACCACAGACATCATACTGATTGCTCACCATGGTCGAGTGGTCTGTCCACATTCCCACCCTGATTCACTGTGTGCAGAAAACCCAACAACGGAAAAACAGTGGTTTGAGAGTGTCTGGAGGTTTGCGGACAGCAGTGAGTGTCCGCTCTGTCTCTCCTAAATCTATCCTCCTCTCATCCCTTCGACTGGCCTTGCTGCGTACCCCAAGGAACATGGGAACGGCTGAGAGCTGACCCAAACGGATGTGTGTGTGTGTGTGTGTGTGTGTGTGTGTGTGTGGAATGTGATTTAAAAGGAAAAAAGAAGGGACACTTGAGTGCGTAAATACATGCTTGTGCATTCGCCGGGATGAATGTGACCCGCCCCTCTCTCCTGTGTGTGACAGGTTGTGGCAGGTCGGTAGATGATGAAGTGATGGAGATGTTAGGAGGCCGTGGCCATTGTGATGCTGGGTGGCTGTTACTCTGGAACTGCCATCTGCCGAAAAGGTCAGTTGCTAGGGGACGATTCTCCTGGACCGTGTCTGCCTCCCAGCTGCCATCCACACTCTCATTCACTCACACACACATACACACACACACTGGCTTGAGTATGGACACAAACCCACACACATTTTTACACATTCACACACTTGTGCTCTTTCCGTTGTTTCCTAGAATTCTGAGTTGAATTTGTGTAACTTTAAGTGAGGTTTAGTTGATTATAATTCTTTATGTACTGTGTGTGTGATGAAGCTGTAAATGCATATGTTATTACATAATATCCCTGTGGTCACTAAATGGCAGCAAGCAAATGCTTCCGATTATTACATGAGCAACGTAAGGGTGTTCCCGTTGTAACAATGCCTTAATTAATTGGAACTCAGCCCGCATGCTAGGATTACAATGAATTGTTGGGTCAGCACGGATATCAAATCAGCACTGTGCGCCGGATCCAAGCCGTGCCACATTGTCCATCGCAACCACTGTGAGCAGCCTATCATTCAGTGCGGTGACCCAAACCCAATTCTGAATTCTTTATCATACGCCCTTCAAATTAAAGCCAACTCCACCCAACCAGGGCAAACACTTTTCCACAATTTAGCAGGAATTTTAATATGAAGCTGCTGTGCTTTCATTATGCCGTATCATCTTTTCTGCATGTTCTGTGGTGATTGACCTGATTGCTGCATTGTTGTAAGGAGTTTGGGCAAGTGAAGACTGTTTCCTTTCTCAAGCTTAAATCATGAAACTTTTTTTGTATGTGACCCTCTAACTCTCAGGTGAAAGAGGTCAGTATGTCTTATTGTCAAGTTACTTAATTGGTAAAATGGTTCAGTTAACTTTGATTCTGTACCCCTGTTATGTTGCTCTTGAAGTTAAGGGTCCTACACTTTTAATACAGCACCAGATGGTGGTTCAATTAAGATTTTTTATTTTGTAAATAAAGATTTATCCTGACCATGTAACAGTTGGCAAGCCCCAGGACCAAGTATTTTTGATATGACCGTTTAGAAAGTGACAAAGTGAATATTGCTGCATAAATGTTACACTAACATGTGATATATTCTGATCATGAGCAAGCCGCAGCTGAATGTCAGTGTGTTATTATCTTAAGATACTGGCAATCCAGTAGCTGATCCAAGCCAACTGTACAATTTTGTGCCATCCTCCCCGTCACACTTTTCTGCCCCCTTCCTTTTTTCCCCCCTCCTCACGCCATCACCTCCACCCTGCGCTTCTCCACCAGCCTTCCAGAGAGTGTGATTTTTGTGCAGTGGAGCTGTTGTTTTTGTTTGTGCCCTTCTCACCATGGCTGCCTGCTCGCCGCCTGGCAGCCCCCGTGTGTCAAAGGTGGCTGCAGCAGAACAGACTGTGGGAACAGCCGGTTAGCCTCCCCTGGTCCCCTGCTCCCCAACCAGAGGGGCAGCCATCAATCCAGCGCTCCCCCTGCCCCCTGCACACACAAATGCCCAACCAAACACACACTCACACAAAAAAGCCTACAACGCTCACAACCTCTCCAATAATCCTCGGAAGCAATTTCATCTCGACTCGGGTGGCGGCCCATTGTCGCCAGCCCCTTCAATCTTTCCTTATTAACTCTCGCTTTGTCCCGCATCCGAGCTTCTGGACTCATCTCTCCTACATTCCGATCGGTGCTGCTCCCAGCACTCCCAGGCAACCTCCATTCGCTAATCCCACTGCCTCCCCCACCAGCCGCCCCACCCCAAGGAACTCTTACTGCTTTTTTTTCCCAACCTGCCGATCACCTACTTACAGAGTAAGGTAGGGGCATTAACTCCACGGGTTTTCTGAAGGAAAGAGCGTGAAGGCGGGGTGGGTGAAGGAGGAGGCGGCCACAAAGTGACTCCAGCCCAGACAATTAGAACAATGAGCTGGGCCTGTAGGGGGCTAACTCGCTGCGTCACGCCTGGACGGTGGGGTATTTTGTCAGTTTAATGAATTGTCCGTCAGGCCAGGGCCACATCGCAGGCTGCGCAGGGAGAGGCCAGCAGGGACCCAGACACTAAGTCGGTATTTATTACACTGCCTTTGTCACTAATTGAGCTAATTATCACTGACTCCTCAGCACTCCCACCGGCAGCACCCCCTCCTCTCACTTTCTCCACCAACTCCCATCTCACTCTCACGCCTAGGATTTGAACTCTGCCTTCCCTCTTCTTTTCTTAAATCGGTCTGCCACCTTCTTTTGTTTCTTTCTGTGTATACACGATCGCCTATCAATTCTCTCTCAAACCAGGTTTCTATCATTGTCATGTTTGTGATCTTTTGCTTTCTCCTGATGTTTTCTCACACACATCGCACTTTAAGCCACATCACGTGTTCACCCCTTTTGTCCAGTCATACGAGATATTAATTTGTGATCAATATAAATAATAGGTTCTCATCTCTCTGTTATGGTAGGCCATCCACCCTCATGTGACCCCATAATTTGATTACAGATTTCACTACAGATTTGAGATGCTGACTAATGAATTTATTGATTTATTATTTAACTTAACAAGCAAAGCAGACCCTTGTGATCCCCCATTTTTATCATGTAACATCAAGGCTGTAACTCAGAAAATTTCTCATCCCTGTCCTTGGTTCTATGTCGCCCGTTTGCCCTTACCGCTACAACATTGTTGCTCTGTTGTTGGGACCTTTGGATGTTTGCGATGTGTGTTGGTGGCCTTACGTTGCCTCCACTGTGCTCTGTCTGGATGACCCGGGTTGCTCTTGTGCTGTGGTGGGCTAAGCAGTAAGTGGAAAGATTTCCAAACTCCCGTGGTTGGTCACATTGCCATGGGCTGGGGGAGACTCGACGTTTTCATTATTTTTCATTCTATTTCTTTATTTTTTTCCGACATTAAGCAAATTAAGCAAAACATTCAATGCAGTAAAATCCTATACTGTATAAAATAAGGTATGTGGCTGGATAAGAGGGTTGTGAGAGCAGATGCGGGGATGTTTTGTGAGCTGGAGAAAGAGGCTGCTTTGGTGGCGTTAATAGGATTAAGCAAAGGACACCCAGGGACAGGCTTATATGTTCACTTGGTTGGTTGTCAAAACTCTCAAACACAGAAACTACAGAAACAGACATAATAGCATCTTTTGACTCATTCAGGAGGGCAACTTAATTGAAAATATAGACTTTATTGTTCTATCATACAATACGAAACCAACTGGAAACAAAATCTTTTGATCATAATCTAAAAACGTTCTTCTCTTACATCTCTCTATGACAGTACAAAAATCCTCAGAAATAAATATTTTGCATTTACACTCATCTTAAAAAAAAGGTAAATATTCAGTGCATGAACACAAGTTTTTTGTTTTTTTTTACAGGCAACAAGCAAAGAAGTGATAAAATGTTCCGTTTCTAGTAAGGGTCGGTTTAGTGTCAGCTACATTACACCAAAATAGAAAAAGGCATAACATCAAAACATCTCCTGACTTGACACTAATGATAGTATATTCTCCAGCCACTGACAGGTGCATAAATCATTCAGCAAACTTACAAATGACATCATGATAAATATATATTCATATATTTTAATATTTACAGCATTTTGGTTCTATTAGCTGTTACAGGATGATTTCTTCTGCCGAGGCTGTTTTCTTCCCAATAAAATGTTTAGCTGCTTTTTACAACAGCCTGGCCTGAAGTAATACACCATTTGCCTACTTTAAACCTGGACCTGGTTGATGCTACACTCTTGCATTAACAGAAATTTAGTATCTTTTTGTTACTTCAATGTACGTCTCAGTATGGCATTAGTTTTCACTTTGACAGCATGGTGAGATTTTGCAGGTCACATTTCATAATTGTTTTTTATATTGACCCTTCAGATTTGCCAAACTACTAGTCTAGTCGTGCCATAAGATTCAGTGTATTGATAATACATTCAAATTACATTGCCTCAGTAAGATTTGTTCAGACACTTTCTATTTTCCTTGGCGACCACTGGTCCAAGTCATGTAACATCAGGACCATCCTGTGGTGAATCAGAGTGGCAAATCAAGGTTGAGGTGTATTCAACTCCTAAGAATTCCAAATAAAGGGGCAAATGTGGTGAGGAAATTATAAGTGTTTGGGCTACATCCAAGGCCTAAGTACACAAGTTGGGAACAGACGGCCCATCCCCAGAGATAAATTTCACACAGTTTCGTATGAGAGAAGCCAAACTTCCGCAAAAGAAAACAAAACACTGTTGTGTTTTGTTTTTAAAATAACTTTCCTCTTGTTAGAGGTCTTCACCAGTTTATGAGAGCACATGTTTGTGGCTCTCTGGCCACAGAAGCATCTGTGAGACATTGTGTCCAGTTTCTGCCCTCTGTGGGGAAGAAGAAGGCTCTTGTACTACCTGGTTACAGCAATCGATTCTCCGCCACATCATTTTGTCCTTTTAATTTTAATTCTATTTCTCCACAGTGTAAACACTTGAGGCATGTGGATGATTTCCATTCTATGTGGATGGTTGTAGTGTTTCATTACCCTCCTAATACTGTTAAACATAAAAGGCAAGAAATCAAGCACATATACTCCCTCTATACCCTGTTCATATATTTGTGCTTTTCTCCACCTCTTTCAAAAACACTGATTGAATGTTTGTGCTAGAGTTCCCTGTATCAGTTTACCCGCCACAAAGCTTTTCTGGCTTCTACATAAACACCTCAAACCACCTGCGTGCTAGTGGCTTTCTCAGCCAACTACTTGCTTTGCTAAGAAGTTCTTTGCCTTTTCATAGATGCCTAAATATTCACTTGGTTGTCCACCTGTGATCATAGACACTGGTGTAACGTTCTTGTACTGGTGCAGTTCAAGCAACTGACATGACAGCACCAGTGGAACGTGCAGTGGCACCGTTCAGTCACACTCTCAGTCCGGGTCTTAAACCCGCGTCCACAGCAGAGCAGCTCACATCCGTCCAGGCCTGGAGAAGAGCTGTTGCATGTTCTCCCAGAAGTTCCCAAAGTGCCAGTTTTGCCATTGTATGAGCAGAAGTTTGGTGATTTCTCAAAATAGACCAGATCCATGGCGGAAGGAGGTTTGTGAGCCGGGTTTTCGGGCTCCAGATGTCGGGGATCTGCTCGGTGAGAGGCACGGTTGCTTCCCTTGTTGGCATAAACCACTCTGGATGCACCATCAAACCGGTCCTTAAGGAAGTCTCCCACTGTGCGGAAGCTGGGCAGGCGCATCCAACAAGTACGCACGGTGCAGGAACCTGACATGCCATGGCACTTACACTCCTGACGCATCTCTGATGACACAGTCTGCAGAGAGGAAGACCAAAGGCAACTGATGAACTCTTCCAATGTGGAAATCCCAAATAAATTTGAAGCATGTGGGAATTCGGACGTAAAAAGACAATTATATCATGTTTGAGTGTGAAATCCTTACCATTCTGCCAGCCTCGTTATTGTGTATGTTGGTGAGGTAGCGCAGATCTCTGCCCCTTTCGCTGGAGTCCACAAACTCACGGCTGAACATCCGGCCAAAGTCCACATTGTCACTGCAGCCCCCCCAGTGCCAGTCTGGCCCTCCAGGACCTCTGCGGCGGTAATCGCATGTGCACGACTCAATGGCCCCTTCTGAACAGGAGCGAGCCACAGCATGGGTCACCCCTGCGCTGGTAATGGCAAATACAAATGCTGTCTCTCGGCAACCTGAGGAAACAACATCAAAACTTCCCATCAGAACCTGATCCAGACTTTTAGGCTTGGCCTTGACAGTTTTTTGCCCAAAATTGTAAAATATTTGGAGACAAATCCTTTTAAATGTGTACAAGAGATTACATCCTGCCCAAAAATGTCCAAACATTGCCCCGTAAGAAAGACAAGAGAAGCTCACCACGATTGACAATTTTGCCAAAAACTGCTGGGCTGTGGGTGGTCGGGCAGTTCCAGCGGCGGTTGCGGAACTGCCACTTGCACTCCTTTATGGCGGTGTGCAGCCCAGCGGCGATGGCATGCAGGATGCCAGGATTCTGCCGAATCAGCCGGCGCTGGCGACGACTCAGTAGGGCCAGGCTGGGGTCCAGGACCAACTGCACGTTCTTGGAATTGGTGAGGAGGTTGGACGAAGAGGCCACATTGACAATACCCCTGGCACAACACAAGGACAAAGGAAATCAGAGTCAAGGCTCTGGCTGTTTATGCATGTAGCTCCTTCTGTGACCCTCTAAACTCCTAACTGATGTGTCTTGGCATCTCATGAGTGTTTGTGCCTTTTTTAAAATTATGTACAGCAGTGACAAATGCTCTTCCAAGACCGTGGGGAGACAGCAAGTCTCTGAATCAAAATGCAGGTTTCTGACTTGGCAAATAACATGAAACTCTTTTTTTCATCTCTTTATAAATCACTTGGATCCAAACCAAATACAATGATGTGTCAGTTTCATTATTATTAGAATATAACAATATTCTCCTGCTAAATATTTAGCACCTGTCATATTCTCATAGGATAAAGATGTTATCATAGAGAGATGCTGAGTGGACACTCAGAAAATCACCCTTCACGGGTTTGCATATGTGTTGTCCTATTTAATGTCATTCTCTTCTCCACTTGATAAACAAAACAAACAAACAAAAAGACATGACATGAGAGAGTGGGCTCCTGGTTAGAGAGATGATGAAGGTCCAGTCTCCCCTACAAATATGTCCATCCTATCCAAATGTCCCAAGTCATTAAACAGAAGACCATTGTACAGAAGGTTTGTAAACTGTAAATGTAAAAAGGCATATTCTGTAGGCTATACTATATAAGCATAAGAAATCCTAAAAACTTTGCTATTAAGTAAACCAATAATAACCCAGTTAATGCTGTCACACTACCACATGATATATGTAAAATATTCTGGTATTAGGGTTTGTAACCTGTCCAAATTTATGTCCACATAGCACCTGTGCCTTTTCACTTTTATACAAAGTTTGGATCACTGAAGGGCTTACATGCACTCACATTCATGGTCAGGTTTCAGAACATTTGTAGAATAGTGTTTTAGTACAATGGCTGTATAATTTTCCACTTTATTTGCTGGAAATTTCTGTGAGATTTCTGTGTCAACATTTTTTGGGGGTTCACTTGTAGTGTAATGGCTGTGTCTCCTGTTAAGCATTATCATCCGGAAAAGCGAGCGAGCCTTGGCCTGTTAGAGGGCTGACCCAGACAGTTGTGCGGTTGAGGCCTGTGAACATTAATAATAATCTCGTCTTTTGGATGTTTTTCTTCATTCCAAAACTCCGCGGCGTCTCTTCTTTTCTTTTTCATTTTTTTCTTTTTCTAGATGTTTTCTTGGATGTCAGCAGACACTTTAAATATTTGAAAACGCCTGACGTTGTGCGCAAATACTGTCCATCTAATGACACCGCAAAAACGACAAAATCTTTCGTTAAATCATTACCTCGACAAACCCAGCCCACAGTTTATAGCTTTTTAAACAAGCGAGGCAATGTGACCGCTGACGCAAAGCTGTCCAGATCCCATTTATTTATTTTTTGTTTTGTTTTTTGTAACAAAATATTGTGAAATTGGATGTTTTAGTTTTAGGACGCTGTATGGAGAAATGTACAGTATTAGATCAACACGACCCTGGATTAGACCTCGTATGGGATTCCTTTCAGCTATGAAATAAATCCATATTTAATTTATCCCACATTGGACTGAAAAATGTTGTCTCGTGTTCAAACCACACTGTCCAAATGACAGGGAAGCACAGAGACAGAGAGAGAGAGAGAGAGAGAGAGAGAGAGAGAGAGAGAGAGAGAGAATTAAATCTACCGCAAATAAAAGGTAAAACGTCGTTATTACAAATGGTAGTTCTGTGTTGTTAAATAGATAGTATGGTGTAGTTAATTTCACTGAAACAACAATAAATTAAACATTTTTTTTAAATTAAAATACTTGCTCATGAGGAGCAATTTGGAAACGACAGCTAAAATCCCACAAGCTTTAATATCATGCGGTTGCTCCTTTTTTTTTTTTCTTTATTTTTTTTTTTTTTTTCAAAGGCTGCACAGAAGTTGTGAACAGTGCCAAAACTAACACTTGGAGCATGCAGCATGGAATGTGGTAGCCCAGTAATACACTGTTTGTTGCGAAGGGTCTTCCCCGCTCAAACCAGCGTTAAATTAAACGTTTTCAGTAGTAGGATGCTGATTACCGAATGGATGCATAATGACATAGCCTACACATTATCTGGTGAACTTACCACCACCGGCCGCTGTTGTTGACGGCCCCTGTGCCCGAGAGCGAAGACACCAAAAGGATGCAAGCGGCTTTCACCCCTAACAGCAGCGCCAGACTCCTCATCGTGCCTTCAGGTCCAACATGAGGAGGAAAATGTCATTTTTTTTTTGTCATGGATTTTTCTCAAAGTTTTAGCCTATAGTTCCAAATATCTTATTCATCTGAACACTTGAGCACAAATATACACACATTTTATAACAAATTAAAATATCGCCACAATCTGCCTGAAAAAAATAAATAGACTGTCATTGCATGTTCTCGCACATCAAGGTGGCTTACAGGAGATATGATCCTAAATTGTGATCAAAATGAGCATGCTGCAAGGTGTACGTACTCACCGCGCCACGCTCCGGTGAGAGGACTTGAAAGGTGAGAGAAGCAGGCAGCCCTAATTGACTTAAATGGATCCTGAGTGGAGACAGGTTGCTAAATGATGTGAAGTGTCCAGGCAGGATGCTACTGCTGCTGCAGTCCTCTTCACTCTGTCTCTCTCAGTGATGCTCTGCACGGCGCATTGAACGCGTGGGACAGTCCCGAAGACTTGATCCCCTCGGTGACTGATAGGCAACACATTCTTCTCTTATTGAGCGCTACGAGGGGAATAAAAAAGGGATTTGCTGCTCTCATCTCCCTCTGTTTTTTTCTCGGAGCCTTTTCAATAGGATTGGAGGGAGGGATAGTTAATGCTCTTCATAGGGCGCACAATGAATAAGGAAACACAACTGGGCAGAAAGGAGAAAGGAAGAGAAAAAAAATAGGGCAATCCACAGTGTTGCGCATATTACTTGTGGAATCTCACGGTCATCACAGAATCGATTCCCTGTAAATGTGTGCGGCTGAAAGTGTTTTCCCAACTGGCCGCGCGCTTGCTTCCACATCCAGTCTTGCAGAAAGGAGAAGTGCCCCTGGAGCAGTGATGTGTTGGTACAGATGCTGTGGGTGCGCCCGGTTTGGTGCTCCGCCGCTGCTCAAAGCTGGTGTCACGGTGCAATACAGTTACAGCCATCTAAAAACTGCCCTTTTTACCCGGTGGTTGGATTAGCCTACTCCCTAACCGCATCTCCTCCTCCTCTCTCCAAATGCGCTCTCAAAATGTGCAGTTACTAAGGACATTTCATTACCATTTTGTTTCCTTTTCACAGTAATCCCTTTACATGTACACCCTTATTTTACATTATTAGCCTATTACACCTAATTATTAATAACCTGATATAACGTGTCTTTCATGACGGTTTCCTAATATATTTAGAAGCTCATTTAGATTAGGCCCAATACACAAAACTGTTATCACCAGTCTTTATAGCCCACGACGCGCGCGCACACGCACAACGAAACTTGAATGTAGAAAGAAGCAATAATGCGCTCTTAGTTGTCATATAACTCACACTGCCTGCTGGGCTACTTAAATGTTTTTTCGAACGCGGAGAGAGATGAATTACGGGTTTCAATCAGAAGTTTGATGTATGATGAACCGGAGAGAGAGGGGGACGAGTACGAATAAAAAACATTCCAAACATCTGGCCTGCAGACCTCCATCGACGCACATGTAGCCCAGTGTAATCACAGCTTGAGCCACTTTGCGGCATCTCCATCTAACCCCAGACTGGGTGCAGGCTTCAATGTCCCCAAACTTCTGCATACATGCTACATAGGGGAATGTTTCATTATGTGACATTTATCTGCTAATTTGCATGTTCCACATTAATCACTGTAGCGGTCGTAGCTTGAATAATCTCTCTCTCTCTCTCTCTCTCTCTCTCTCTCTCTCTCTCTCTCTCTCTCTCTCTCTCTCTCCTTTTCCCTTTAGATGACAGCAAAAGGAAGTGGGCTTTTGTAAAAAAAAAAAAAAAAAAAAATGGCTTTAATGACAGCCATCCTACGTTTATACTCCAGCCTTATATGAAGGTGCTCAAACGGGTTTCCTGGAGCAGTCATGCGACACCGAGCAGATTAGAGCTTCAATCCGGATAAAGGGGGCCTTTTATATACAAATCAACTTCAAATCACTTTTTAAGCCACTTAGATATACACGCCAAGGCAGAATGCTAATGCACTTTTCATTGCCGCAGCTTAGGGATGGAAGGAGATTAGATGAATTGGTGTCACTATGCGAACCGTGTTCGAGGGGGGTTTTAACTTAATTTTATGAAAGTAGCCCACATGCACCTACTTGGTCCCAACAGCAGTGATTATTATTGTTAGTGTGG
Organism: Micropterus dolomieu; assembly: GCF_021292245.1. Taxonomy (NCBI): domain Eukaryota; kingdom Metazoa; phylum Chordata; class Actinopteri; order Centrarchiformes; family Centrarchidae; genus Micropterus; species Micropterus dolomieu. The sequence goes on along the minus strand of NC_060157.1, from coordinate 18,020,234 downwards.
TTTTCAAATTGTGGGATAATTAGCAGTCTCACTGTATGATTGACCTGTTGATTCAGTAGCAGCAGTAGTTTGGGTTTAATTTGGATCAATATGCTGATTGATTCGATGCCGAGCTGCCACGTCATCCCTAACCAAGTCCTAACAGAAGGCCTGGGCATCTGGTTTCATACGCCTAGTCATTACTGAGCATGAAAAACGAATTTGAATAGATAATTGAGATGCTGTTTGGTCATGTCTTCAATATGCATAAGATGTTTAAAAGCCGTTAAGGCCCTGCTACCTCTAACAAAATGGGTATGTGGTGCACATACCCATTTTAATGAATCCAGAAGTGTTATTTGCCATTCGATTTTTGTCGGTTTATGTGATGCCATCATGTGACAAATAATCCGAAAAGTCAGGCCTGTCACTCGCATAATTTATGTATATAATTTTATACTCTGGAATAAAGACTTTGGAGTGATAAGTGAAGTTGTTTCAAACACAACAATGAAGAACAGCCGCTCTGATGGAGGTGGGAGGAAGGGGGACCACATGACTAAAAACTGTTGTTGGAGGGTCTGGTAGCGGAGCCGCCTGCCTGCTGCTGCCTCCCTGTCGTACAGTGGAACCAGCAGCTCTCCCCTCCCCCCATCCATCATTTAACTCACCCCTTTATGAACAAAATCTTCTTTGACTTCCTATATTTCATTTTACGGAGCGTTTTCTTTGCTCTTTCTCTCCAGAAAAAAATGGAAGTCTGTGCTACACAATATACAGACCCCCGAATAAAAAGCCAAATACATTCATTCATATTTCTGTATCTTATTGAACATGTTTATATGATCTAGTGTTTTAGTTTGCCTACCAAAACATGAGGCCG
>NC_060157.1:18017880-18019272 GCF_021292245.1 Micropterus dolomieu | reverse complement strand
AAAAAAAAAAAAAAAAAAAATGGCTTTAATGACAGCCATCCTACGTTTATACTCCAGCCTTATATGAAGGTGCTCAAACGGGTTTCCTGGAGCAGTCATGCGACACCGAGCAGATTAGAGCTTCAATCCGGATAAAGGGGGCCTTTTATATACAAATCAACTTCAAATCACTTTTTAAGCCACTTAGATATACACGCCAAGGCAGAATGCTAATGCACTTTTCATTGCCGCAGCTTAGGGATGGAAGGAGATTAGATGAATTGGTGTCACTATGCGAACCGTGTTCGAGGGGGGTTTTAACTTAATTTTATGAAAGTAGCCCACATGCACCTACTTGGTCCCAACAGCAGTGATTATTATTGTTAGTGTGGTTTTCAAATTGTGGGATAATTAGCAGTCTCACTGTATGATTGACCTGTTGATTCAGTAGCAGCAGTAGTTTGGGTTTAATTTGGATCAATATGCTGATTGATTCGATGCCGAGCTGCCACGTCATCCCTAACCAAGTCCTAACAGAAGGCCTGGGCATCTGGTTTCATACGCCTAGTCATTACTGAGCATGAAAAACGAATTTGAATAGATAATTGAGATGCTGTTTGGTCATGTCTTCAATATGCATAAGATGTTTAAAAGCCGTTAAGGCCCTGCTACCTCTAACAAAATGGGTATGTGGTGCACATACCCATTTTAATGAATCCAGAAGTGTTATTTGCCATTCGATTTTTGTCGGTTTATGTGATGCCATCATGTGACAAATAATCCGAAAAGTCAGGCCTGTCACTCGCATAATTTATGTATATAATTTTATACTCTGGAATAAAGACTTTGGAGTGATAAGTGAAGTTGTTTCAAACACAACAATGAAGAACAGCCGCTCTGATGGAGGTGGGAGGAAGGGGGACCACATGACTAAAAACTGTTGTTGGAGGGTCTGGTAGCGGAGCCGCCTGCCTGCTGCTGCCTCCCTGTCGTACAGTGGAACCAGCAGCTCTCCCCTCCCCCCATCCATCATTTAACTCACCCCTTTATGAACAAAATCTTCTTTGACTTCCTATATTTCATTTTACGGAGCGTTTTCTTTGCTCTTTCTCTCCAGAAAAAAATGGAAGTCTGTGCTACACAATATACAGACCCCCGAATAAAAAGCCAAATACATTCATTCATATTTCTGTATCTTATTGAACATGTTTATATGATCTAGTGTTTTAGTTTGCCTACCAAAACATGAGGCCGGAATGTGGTGCTTGTGCGTAAAAGTTTGGAGACGTCATTTTACGCTCGGTCGAGTGGCTGATCAGATTCTAAAATAATACAATGATCAACTGGTGATCCGACTCTCATATTTTGCAAACAGCCGTCTGTAGAGGCATCTCCTCCCCTCCCCTCTTTCTC
>NC_060157.1:17965572-18017860 GCF_021292245.1 Micropterus dolomieu | reverse complement strand
CCCCCCCCCCCCCCCCGTTTACTCTCGCCCCCGAGCTCCTCTGTTCTCCGTCTTCACTCTTCGGTCGTTTGGCGGTGCATCGATAATACTCCACTCTTCTTCTGTTTGATATTCTTCTTCAATACAGGACGCTAGTACCAGTGTTTTAATGTCACGTCGCGAAAGACGCTTAACAAAATGGAGCTATCAAACAAACTCCGTTGGGACCAATTCCTGATTTTGGCAGCAGCACTTATGTCACCTGCATTAACGTGAGTGCACTTGAGAGCGCCAGGAGAGTTGATGTTACATGCGGGGTTTGGCTTCATGGAATTCGGCGAGAGCTGAGGGAAGTTACTGTGTGATTTAAACGAATATTTAACATATTTAGTTAAAAGGTGAAACATCTGCCTCTGCTTTCACAGGCTGATTTAGTTTAATATCGAAACAAAAGCATTACTAATTTTGTAGCATTGGACAACTCTGAACAATGCCATAAAGAAATATAAATCCCATTGTTGTTATTTCTCTGTAAGATGTATTTTGCAATTTACTCTCTACTTTTGGGACTTCTCAGCTGGAGGATCTGTTTAGAATTATATTTTCCTCTGCTTTAACCAACATCAGTAGAAGCTCTGTAGTAAATACTTGTGCAATTGATTAACACATTTTATTGCTAAGTGCAAGCTATTCAGCAATTCCCTTAGAGATGAGATGTATTTTGTAGTATCTCCTTAAATCTTTCCTGGGTTTGTATTTTTCTGATTGTCTTAACAATACAAAAATATCTCCCCATTGCCACATACTTCTCTGGATTTGACTAATGAACTCCTGGCCAGCTCTGATGACCCCCCCACTAATTCTTTCTCTCTCCCCTTCTCTGCAGGGTGCTGTGTAATGATATCCTCAGCCTGAAGGTGGCAGGAGACCCAGTGCTAACCCCTAACTCAGTGTGCCTGAGGCTGGCAGGCCTCAGTAAACGTCAGATGCGTATGTGTGTGCGGAGCCCCGATGTGACAGCCTCCGCTCTGCAGGGGATCCAGGTGGCCATCCACGAGTGCCAGCACCAGCTCCGGGACCAGCGCTGGAACTGCTCCTCACTGGAGGGCCTTGGCAAGCTTCCCCACCACAACACCATCCTCAACAGGGGTGAGAGGCTGAGGCAAGCTATAGGACTGTTTTAGAGCTACACTGTTTATCATTTTCAAGTCTTTGAGCGTGCATCTCTCCTTCTCGCAGGTTTTCGCGAGAGCGCCTTCTCCCTGGCATTGTTGGCAGCGGGTGTGGCTCACTCTGTGGCCTCGGCCTGCAGCATGGGCAAGCTGCAGGGGTGTGGCTGTGAGGCCAAGCGTCGCCAGGACGATGACAAGATCCGGCTGAAACTCACACAGCTGCAGCTGCAGACCCTGCAGAAGGGTGGGGTAGGCCTCGGCATAGCGCGATCATTACCCTCAGAGCGAAATGGTCACCATGGTGACCTGCCCGCTAACCTGCGCTCCACCCACCACTCCGCCCTGCTCAAGCCTTTACCAGATGAGCTGAGCTCCATGCAGGAGACCTGGGAGTGGGGGGGCTGCAGCCATGACGTCCGTTTTGGGGACCGTTTTTCCAGGGACTGGCTTGACTCCCGCGGGTCTTCAAGAGACATCCACGCTCGCATGAGGATACATAACAACCGGATGGGAAGACAGGTGAGTGATATGCTTATTCACAGTCTTGCCCTTCATTGGCATATTTCATCAGGGTCATTGCTGCGTATCTGATTTGCTTACATCATTTATCTTTCTCTGCGCAGATAGTGACTGACAACATGAAGAGGAAGTGCAAATGTCACGGAACATCAGGGAGCTGTCAGTTTAAGACCTGCTGGCATGTGTCTCCAGAGTTCCGGGTTGTGGGTTCTCTGCTCAAGGAAAAGTTCCTGTCCGCCATCTTTGTCAACTCCCAGAACAAGAACAACGGGGTTTTCAACCCTCGAACAGGAAACAGCGCCAGCGGGGGTTCGGGGGGACTCAACGGAGGTCGTCGTCGAAGCATGGCCAGAGAGCTGGTGTACTTTGAGAAGTCTCCTGATTTCTGTGAGCGTGATGCGTCCGTAGACTCTCCGGGCACACAGGGACGCATCTGCAACAAAACCAGCTACAGCACAGACAGCTGCAGTTCGCTGTGCTGCGGCCGTGGACACAACATCCTGAAGCAGACACGCAGCGAGCGCTGCAATTGCAGGTTCCACTGGTGTTGCTACGTGCTGTGCGAAGAGTGTCGTCTCACGGAGTGGGTCAACGTGTGCAAGTAGGTTCCAGTTCTCCCAGTCCCGACTGCCTTTACCCATCCAGGACTCAAGATGGCGAGCCTGTCCCTTCCTCCTGTTGTTGGAGTGCTTGTTTTGCTTCTTGTGTAACTCTCCCAGAGAATCTGTTTATCCCCCCCTTTGCTTTTTTTCTGGTCCATCATCTGGGATCTATTTTCTCTTTGTAGCCGCTGTTATTCTCAAAATGCCAAGTCAGAGATTGAAGAGGTGACTCATGTCGTTTGTCTTGCCATAGTCTGTTTAGATGCTGCCCTCTCAGCCATGAAAACGTCCTATACCCCACCTTTTCTATCCCACAAAACAACGACAAGCAACAACAGAGGACCGTTTCTATTGCAATGTCTACATGCTGACTCATTTCATTGTACAGTAGCTGTGTATTTTAATGTGTACATGTATATTTGTAAATGTATTATTAATATTATTATTGTGTTGGAGCCTGTCTTTTTGGATCTAGTTAATGACTTGTGCCGGCCGAGTGGCTCAAGATGGTGAAGCAGTGCTGTTAGACAACAAAGTCTTATAGCAAATTAATCTTACAGTTTACTTTTCTAATGATCTCCAAGATATTTAGTCCATTTGTATATTTTGCACCTGTGACTCAGTCAGAGCAACAATACTTAATTGTGAGTCTCATAATCTTTCTGGGCAAGGGCTTTACTAATAGAGAAGACATAGAAGGACATAGAAGGACAGTGTTTTTTTGAGGGACTGATACAAATGATAGAAAGCTTTCTCCTAGATGCAACAGGACTGAAAGCACATATGCTTATGAAAACATGCATACTCGTAAAACAAGATGGGAAAGTTAAAACATCGGTTTTTGGAGACAAATACAGCCCTTCAATTCCTTACACTGAACAACTATCACTATGCTTCCTCTTGATATAACTGTGATGTGATGTGTGTCACTTTCCCATGATATCATGAGCTCTTGTTATTCTGTGCTTGCTTTTGTCCATTTCATCAGTCTGAGCACTCCTTAGATTCTTCCCACATGTAGAACATGTCAAAGTGAGAGATGGACCTGCTTTAGTCTTGAACTGATGCTTAAGGGTGTGTGTACGTTTGAGCGTGTGTGCGTCTGTTGCTGTGTAAATGGGGAGCAAGTTCCACGCACCACAGATTTGGGAGGTGAGAGCCTTTTTTTATGGCCGCTTCATGCTGAGAAAAGGATTTTTTTATGGCTGCAGGATATTGTTTCCTTCAAGTATGACTTTTATTACTGGAGAGAAGCATCAAGAGAGCAGAGAGTGGGGGGTGATTATACCAGTCTTTGCTGCATGTGCATCCGAGGGGATCATCTGTCCAGAGTTCAGAGCCAAAGAAGGGACTCGCTGAACCACGTGGAACACCGTGTCCCTTCCCTGTTACCTGGGTGACAGACTATACAAACATAAACACAGGCACATTAACACATGCACGCGTTTATGTACAGACACTTAACGTGTAGAAATACTGGCGGTGATGTACAGAAACATGCATGCTGAGACCGCGCATTTGAACAGTCAGACAGAACTCCTGGTGACCCGAGTGATTTGCATTGCATTCTAGTTACGCTGCAGATTTAGCAAAACGTCATTGTCAACACCTGACTGAATTTACGATAACGGCATTCCTAGATATCTTAGATGATCCAAATTGTCTCCATGCTCAGCCTGCCGGGAAAACCTCTTCTGCCATATAGGATTTAATGCCAATTAAGTCTTGTTTGGATGGACTTTGGTAAATATCCCTTGACTCCTGAGGAATGGCAGTGCCAGTGGCTGAATCGACTGCTCTGTCTGTTTGGTATTTAGTGCGGGAATAAAAGGGAGACAGTGACTGCTGTGGAATGATAAGGGAATGGATTTCTGGTTTGCATTTCTTCATTCCTTTATCATTTCACCCTGGAGCTGCTGCGAAAAGGGAATTTCCTGTCACTGTTTCTCCCATGTGTGAGACAGAGGCTGGTGGACAGTCTGGGATTGCTGTCTCTCCCTCTCTACGCTCTTTTTCTCTCTTCACCATTCTCCCCCTCATCGCTGCAGACACAGACGCATGCATAGCAACACATCAACTGCCCCCTGAGTAATGACAACCAGACCGGGCTGAAATTAAAGGGAGGGAGGCAGAGAGAGGAAGTTAGGAGAGATAAAAGTTACCCACTTTGATTGACAGGATGATTATATGTATAAAGTAAGGCGATTTAGTGTGTTTAGTTGGATATAAAGATAGGGAGATAGATCCTTGCTTCACGTACAGCGGAGAAAGGACAAATGGGGTATGGAGAAGGGGGTGAATAAAGTGTACTCTGTATAAATACATGCCTCAAAACATCTGCTTCTCAACTCCCCTTTCATTTTTGATGTGGGACAGGCAGGGAAGGAGAACGGGAGAGAAAACACAAGGAGCAAGCTACCCAGAACATCAAAGCCCCTGCCCTCAGATCGCAGGCCCTCATTAGTTCAGCTAGCAGAACCAACGAGACTTGTGATTGTGTTTGCTGGGGTGCACGCTGGCAGACACTTCAGAGGAAAAAGGCTCCTTTAAGTCATAACTCCCCACCCCACCTCTCCTGCCACCAACCCGAGCCCGCTGTAACCCCCCTGTAACCCTCTCGCGCGCACAAACTCGGCAGGCTCCCCCACCATCCACTCCACCCCATAATCTGGTCTGCAGCTGCAAACATCTGCTTCCCTCTTTATTCCTCTGCCTCCACCACTGAATTGATAAACACATCCATCACCGGACCACTGGCTAACACACAACAGAGAGGAAGAGGGAGGCAAATGTTGTATTCACCTGTGGCTGTGGGTCTGGTCTTGGGCATGTCATTTAATCACACTGGGTTGGGGTTTTGATGGTAACTGAGTTAAACCCACATCTAAGAGGGAGGTGAGGTTCCTTCCTAATTCCTATGTATTGTCACCTGTAGGCCTACATTTATAGTATCAGCTTTTTAAATACATAAAACCTTCACAAAATCAATATTCAAAGTTAGTAACCTGCTATAATATTGATTCAGTTTATGTTTGGTTGCCTCCTGTCACCTCATTATAAGTGACACACAGAAGGCTGCTGCCAGGAAGTATCACTTGGCGTCCTATTACATTCAGCCATTTACTTATTCATTACGATGATTCCTGTTTTAATTATTCAAGCATGTTCGCCTGCAGACTCTCTGCTACATCTCAGTGGTTTGGTTGTCCGGCTGTAATAGCACGCAAATAACATTTAAACACATGCAATGTCTATTTGTCAAAAAGGACAGCGTGTGAATCATGTCTTAAAAGCTGCATTTGATCTCCCAAAGGAGCAGGTTAGGTCTCAGGTTGATGCTGACGTTACATCCAAATCTTTTTCACGTTTTAAAAAAGGATCGTTAATTTACATTTGCCCGTCAGCACGTTCTCTGCTTTTTAGCAAGACATCGGCGACAAACGTGAGAGGTGTTCTTAACAATTCCAACTACCGCGAGAATTCACAGTATCACAAGCGCAGCTCATCGCGAGACTATCATCCAGTCCTTTTGCCTGACTCCAGCTGGTAGCCTGCCTGCCGTTGACGGGTAAGTGTGAATGAGATGCAAATGGTGAAAATGCTTAAAGATGCATACAAGTAGTAAAGGCAACCGCAGCGGGTTTGCCGCGGTTTTAACGGCTTGTAACGCTCAACGTTAAATGATAGTCCGCTAATCGATGACATCAGGCCGACGGGTGCGCTTGTCGTGACTGTACAAGGGGATTACAGTAACGTTACACAAATTGACCCGGAGAATTTTCTTCCCCAATACTCTAGACTTTAGCTAATATTGTTGCAAACTAACCGGCTCGGATAATTCTCGTTTCACGCTGTAAATACGTAATTCGGCTCATTGAAATTCATCGCCTGCTTGGACTGCAGCATCAGCCGACTTCCCCTCGCATTATGACAGATGTACATGGATGTGCGGCCACTGCAGCTGTAACGGGCTATGCTAGCAGCTACAGCCTGTGCGTTTGATATAAATGAATGGCAGCATCTGCGACAAGCGCTGACATGGCCAATCATACAAAATAAAAGCATCCCAGAGAAAAAGGTGATTGCTCTAACTGCCGCACAGTAGGCTGTGGATGCATCTTTTGCCAATTTAGGAATCTCCTTGTTAACACAAATGCACCTCAGGTAGAATAGGTTTGCACAAGTTGACAGCAGAGGTGGCCTGTTAAAGGGGCCATACCAAGAAAGCCTACAGGAAAGTAAAATGCCTCCTACCTTAATGCCATAGGCTATGTGCACCGTGCATTCTCATAACCTTTGGTTATGTGTCATTTAATGTCATATGAATGGATTGTTACACTGGCATTTATTCAGTTGACTGCATAAAAGGTGGTTAACGTTACTCTGCACCACATGAAAGCTGATCCACAGATCAGTATAGCGGCCGGTTTCCACAGCAAGCTGTCAAAGTGTAAAGCAACAGCCATTAAGTCAGGTCAGCTGCCTGCCGAGGTGTGAAGAAAGCGTTTAGTGGCTTTCCTCTGAGGTGGCTTCCAGCCCTAACGAGGTGGTAATGTTAAGAGCTGCTTTTGTCTCAGCGCGTGGCGTTTTTAAAAATGTGGTTTTGACTTTCTAATGTGGTTCACAGTTTGTTCTGGTTTACTTTGTTGCTATGTATGGAGAGTGGTCTCTTCAGTTCCCTGTGTGACAGTTCCGTTGCAGTTGAGGTGAGAGCCGCCAGTCATCATGGGAAACATCTTTGGCAACCTGTTGAAGAGCCTGATAGGCAAGAAGGAGATGAGGATTCTCATGGTGGGGCTGGACGCCGCTGGCAAAACCACCATCCTCTACAAGCTGAAGCTTGGGGAGATCGTTACCACCATCCCCACAATCGGTGTGTGAGAATCATCTCTGACAGCATTAGGTAAAACACCTGCCACTGGGTTTGTCCAGCTTGTGTCACTCATTTTGGTTTTGCTTTTCGATTCAGGTTTCAATGTAGAGACAGTGGAGTACAAGAACATCAGCTTCACCGTGTGGGACGTGGGTGGCCAGGACAAGATCCGTCCCCTGTGGAGGCACTACTTCCAGAACACCCAGGGTGAGTCAGACCAGCAGCCTCTTTAATGATACACTGTTCGGCCATGTTGGAGTTAACCAGGCCGCTCAGTCCTGTGGCCTATCCTGCAGCACACGCTCGCCCCCAGCACCTGAGGGCACATCTGACTAATGCTTCAGATGAGGTCAATTTGCATACAGCCTCCAACTGTTTCAAATTATTATCGTCTTAGTCATGTTGAAGGCCCAGACAATGATTAAACTTGGTTCAGCAATATGATTTTTTAACAATATGATGTCAGCATATTGTTAGAAAGTGGGATTAAATTGATTCTGGCATAGAAGAGCAGATGGTTTGGTTTTGTTTAACCCTTAAAAAGAAAGGTCTCATCTCTTCCTGCAGGTTTGATCTTTGTGGTGGACAGCAATGACCGCGAGCGGGTGAACGAAGCTCGGGAGGAACTGATGAGGATGCTGGCTGAAGACGAGCTGCGGGACGCTGTTCTTCTCGTCTTTGCCAATAAACAGGTACCCGCTTCGTTTTGTCTCCTCCTTCGTGTTCCCTGCTTCCTGCACCCTTTCACCCCGTTTTCTTACCAACGTGAGGCTTCACACCTGATGTGATTTTGTTCAGGACCTGCCCAACGCCATGAATGCTGCAGAGATCACAGACAAGCTGGGCCTGCACTCCCTACGCCACCGCAACTGGTACATTCAGGCCACCTGCGCCACCAGTGGGGACGGTCTCTACGAGGGCCTGGACTGGCTGGCCAATCAGCTGAAGAACAAAAAGTGAAAGGGCCGGTTGGTAGAGTGGGGAAGAGCCTGGGTGCCAGCTCCAGGTAGTGGTTATAGTGGATCCATTGTGTTTACATGGAGAGGCAGTGCTGAAAAGCTCCCAGGGGGTGACTCTCAATGGCTTTCTCCCCCCAAAATACTTTCATTTCATCTCTTTATTTAGATTTAAATAGTTTGGATCTGCTGTGAGCGTTTTTAAATATTTACAAACCAATGGTATCAAAGTTGACCTAAATTACTTACACTCTTATAAAGCTAAATACATGAAATTTGGGATGTAGTATTATAATGTTACTGTAAAGGCATATATACTTCCCCTTCTTTGCAGTCTCTTTTGACTTCCATCACATTTATTTTGTTCAGACAAAAGTAAGATGTAGACTCATGATGGCAGAGCAACTTTCCCTCGGATACTCTAAACTTAATGTAAATTATAAAGAATCACCTAATAGTATAGTGGAAACAGTATACTCATATAGGCTCAGATTGAATTGTCATTTTCTGTCCATTCCAATGTTTTACCACCACCAAATTATGCGCTTCAGAGTTCAAATTATTTTCAGTTTTATTTAAAATTAGTTGTTATTTATTTTATTAAACACAAAATCTGATGACATACTGGATTGGCTTAAACAATTAATATTTTTGTTAACATTTATTTATTGATTTGTTTGTTGATTTTAATTTCTAAGCGCATCACATAGTTTCTCTCCATTTTTCGCAATGTGCATTTACTGCTAAGGCAGCTAGTGAAAAAAAGCAACCCTGGTATCACTCTATATTACCACTTCCCAATCTGCATGGAGATATTCCAGTACTGGCTCGTGGGCTTGTAAGAGCTGTGAAGTACCGCAGGCTGCTGCTGTAAATACGTTCTTGGTCGACTTGCCTGGTTCAGTAAGGGTTAAAACAATTTGTCTGGCATCGAAGAGGTGTGATAGCTGAACTCATACAGATGACAGAACAGGTGCACTGTACCAGCTCTGTGAAAGAAAAAAAAACGCTGCTATCTACCTGCCTGTGGAGAGTGATGCAGCAGAGCATGTGACTGGCAATATCAGAGAGCTTACATGGTTTTGAATGTTTATTTTTTAAGTTGGTTTGTGCAAGCAGCTGCACTATATCAGTAAAAAGAATTCATAATGCTTGTCATCTTAATTTAATCATCCCTAACTGGCGTGACATTATACACGTTTCTTGTGTTAACCATATCTCTGTGTACCATCTTGCACAAAAATACTCCTAGATGCATTATTGTTGTACAAAAATGTAATGTCTGTTTTTTTCTTGTATTTTTAAATGGGCTATTTATTTATTTTTGGAACAAAAGGCAAGCGTTGATTTTAGTGCTGTTTTTCTTAATTTGCTAACTAGATCAGACCGTTGTCTTTTTGAGTGTTCAAACAAATTACATCATTTGAAAAGATAGGAGAGAGGATAATACTGCATCCTAAGGCATGTTAATACTGTACAAGATCTGTAATAAAAGTGAATTATAATAGCCTGTTTCCCCAGACTATATTTCTTAGTCTAAATTACTGCTGCTGGTTGGAACAATGCTGTACTGATAAATGTTATAGGTTTAGTGTAAAGTTTACCGACAACCTCCTAATATGCAAAAGCATGCTTTTCTATGTCAGCGCAACTGTATATATGTTTATGTAACAAGAAAAAGTATGCCATGGTATTCACGTACAAATTGAAAGTGTTGTTGATACGCCTGTAGATATTGGGGTCACTGTGTTGGCAGATATGTATAAGACATATGACATATGACAGCAGCTTGTGTGTGTGTGTGTGTGATGTGCCCTCTATTACATTCGGTTTGGTGTGAACATTGTTTTTGTGGCCTTATATTGCCAGTGGTTAATTTCTCTTTGATAAAAATAGGTTTGTATATATGTCCAAGTATCTCACCCATGATCTGTAACACTGATGCACTCACAGTACTGCTGTGGCAAAACATCCTTCTTTCAATGACTATTGACTTTAACTTGCAAGACTGCAGAACATTCCAACTGATAACGTTTATTCATAAAAGGGTAAACTGAAAATGGATTTATTTAATTTAGTGGAATATTATCAAGTGGAGGAAATAAAAAACAACACAAACTGGTGCAAAAGTGTTGAATGGTTTAATGATTCCTGGCACTATATCAATCAATCAATAAAAAGACAGAAACACAAATTTGTATAACTCGTTTTTTTTTACCTTGTTATCACACACACTTTTGTCCTTGTGCTTATTTATCTGTTTGTTTTCCCCCACTTTTGATCAAATGCAGTTTAAACATCCCCTCCACACATGTTTTAATACTAAAAATGCTCTCTTTGAATAATCAGTTGTATCTGACATGTTTTTTCCACAAACGTTAGTTATCTAAATAAAAATTCTTCCACTCCTCCCTCATTGAAAAAACACAGAATCCATGAATATGTACATATTATTCATTTCAGAGGATTTAACTACTGGGAACAAGATGTCACTCCTACTTCCCTAAAAAGTCTATTCTCAGTGTATGTGCACTGGAGGCTTTAAGTTTCAACATCTCACTAGTGTAAGTTGGACTATGACTGTTTTTTATACTATTTGTAATGTCACAAAAGCATGCACATACATACACGCCTTAAACTCAGACTTAAAGTGAGAGACACAGAGAAACCTCCTTTAAGCAGATGAATGTGTAAACAGCCTTTTAATGTCGAACTCTGCACTTAATCCTGCACAGTATAGTTCAAACATGGAAGTGAAGTAACAAGAAGCAAAACAAATTTATTGAGTGGAGAAGGACTTGTTCTGGAGTCGGACTTCAGGATTAAGTTTAACTCGGAAAATGTTCATCTCATCAGTTGCCAGCTGAAGACTTGAACAGCACATATTACAAGCTTGATTATTGAACATGCACTCGGGAAAGAGCAGGTCAAATAAGTGGGAAGGACATGGATCTATGTCGTCTTTCCCTTTTGGCCTTTCCCAGATGCTGCCATCGAGAGAAGTTTGGCACAATCAGATAGTTTCCCTGTGGAATTGCTGCACTGCGCAGAGTCATTTAGTCTGAGCCAATCAGAGGTCCATGCAGTGGAGAGTGCTGCTGTGTCTCCAGGGGTGTGACAGCAGTATGTGGGTCAGAGCTGCTCGCGGGGCCACCAGCCCCCAGGGCCCCCTGCAGGATGGCTACAATAGTAGCCCCAGGGTGGATGGCATAGCCGGGATTCCCACCCGTAACCGGGACGCCTTCGCCCAGGGCACAGACACACTGGCAGCAGCCCTACAATCAATTCATCAATCTCTGAAGGGAGTGGCAACTGCAAAAGGCCACAGCAGTCACCCCCACAGCTCGCCTTAGATGGGACAGGGCCACCAGGGCTGACACCATGGTTGACACCATGGTGGCGTTGTGAAACTGCCAGACATGAGGCTTTCATGGAGGCCACTTCTCCTGACCTGACAACAGAGAAACCCTCCTGGGAAAGTGAAAAACAAATAACCAAAAATGTTCATTTCCTCTATGATATTTAGACTTTATACTGTTTTACTGAGCAAGAGTGAAAAAAACAACCACACTGCCTGCTGATAACTACACAACTAACTCAAGTTGTGAAAATTTCTTACAACTTACTGAGTAACGTTGCTCTGTGAAGTTTTGCATCATTCAATTGGAAAGTGGACGCGTCCCAGCTGGTCAATTCATTACAACAGATTAGAGGTTGTACCAAAGTCTATGAGTCAAAGCACGATAATGTAAAAACAGCGGTGTAGGTGCAAACACTCACTGAGAGTCCAACTCCCACAGGCCCTGAGACAGCTCTGATATCAGAACACCAATCCTCAGACTCTGTCTCCTCCTGCTGGACAGAAAACTGCTGGTGGAGGGCAGTTATGAGTTCTACTTAATGGTACAGGCTGATGCACAAATAATGAATGTGTGCTTAAACCATGTCACAATAACAAAACTGTTTTTTTTTTCATGTGGAATTCTGTTATTTGGTGTCTTTTATTGATGAGCATAGCAGATTGATGAAGAGATCAATATTACAATCGCATGTTTATTGAAAAGTGATAATAATGATGATTAAATAGTTGAATTATCCATGGAGGGATACTCTCAAACAAACAGCAACTTTTTATCTCTCTCTCTCTCTTTCTCACTCTCTCTCTCAATCTCTCTCACAAAAACAAGATTAACAGTACGTCTGTTAGAAGCAGTTACTGATAGCCATCCATTAGCACATCGTCCCCCTTTTTTCACTCCATGTTCAGGAATCTCGCCTGCTCTGAAGCCATTTTCTCAAATTAAGCATGTTCTTGTTTTGGGGTTCAGAAGTCACTTGACCGTCTGACAACGTGCCCATTGTGACAGGCAGCTCCATACGCATCAAAGAGGTGATTAACCAGTTGACAGGGCTGTGGGGACAATACTGCTCTTTACAGGGAAAACAGTGCAGCCACTCACAGCACTGGGTGCTGGCTGGGAGACCACAGTGCTGCCTCCACATGCAGCAGCTGACAACATGAAACCAAAATAACTGCACACAGAGGGACGTATAGGGGACATGGTGTTCACACTGGTACGCATGCAAGAGCCTTAGATAACAAGTATGTGTTTGCCATGTTAGAAGCTGCATATTTTTATCACTAGTAGGCTATGCATTTATACAGAGAGGCAATCGAATTTAAAAAAACATTACTGTAGACGTTATTTAGCTTTAACTTCTCCATATAGGCCTTTTTTTGCTGTGAGGTATTTTATTTGTGCGAGAGAAAATCAAAAACAATTCATACCCGTTTTGGATGCTCGTAAAAAAAAAAAATGACGGACCAAGCTCTGATTGGTGAACAAATCGGGCTACTGGCCAATCACGTCTCTCTCTCTCTCTGGGAGGGAAAACCCAGCATCAAAATAAACTGCCACTTGTTTGCAGCTTTTCGTTTCGCAATTAGCGCGATTTATCTGCTCTTATTACAGTTGTTAGTAGCATTTCTCCTTCACTTTCACATCCGTGATATTGGATTTCCCCCTCTTTCATCTTACAGAGCGTGGAACCTAAATATTGTTTTTTTGTTTGCATTGGTTACACGTTTCCTTTATCTTTTCATACATCCATACTTTCTTAAGCAACGCTGGCTGTTCAGAAGACTAAAATTATATAATATGATAATACCTCATTAAATAGATTCGACATCAACATGATCCAGTGGCGAGTCATTTTACTGTGTGTGACATTATGGTGGAGTCTACAAACAGCATCCTCCCAAACTCATGAAGGTAGGGGAATTTAATATTCCACATCAGAAATATTGTCTAGCATGTTTTGCATTGAGGATTTCTGCTACTGTAAGAGACATTAACCAGGAACTTATTTTTTAAATTAATTCACCTGTAGGAAGCTACTCAACATGTGCCTCTCTTGAAAGGTCACAGCTTCTAACATGGTATGCAACTATATTTTGTGGAATAGAATAGAATAATTAACATGGATGCTATCTAGACGTGTTAGGAGTCAAGAGGGCTCTATTTTTTAGATAATAAAGCCAAATCTCTTCTTTCCTTTGTCTCAGATTACACAGTACTTTCTGCACTCTTCTCCTTGAGAGCTTTTTTTACTGCTATTAGTGGACTCAAGGTCCTTAATGCAGCAACATCTCACTACTTTATATACTGCTAGTGATAAATGGCAGCAGGATTACTGCCCCAGTGGAGATAAAGATTCAGAGATCCAAAAGATCCAAATTGTAAAACGCTACTGAGGACAACTGGTCCTGCTCATGTTGATATGTGCAATCTGCAGGTAATTGTTTTTATTTTGGTACACAATGACATTCACTACTTGTCTTTTCAAAAAGTTTGGATTATGCAAGCGTGCTTCTGTATGTGTTTGGTGAGTGCATGTGAGTTTTAATTGCCCTCATAGTCAGAATTATCATGCAACTCTCCCTAGTTGCACTTCCATTCACTGCCTATGTTTACAAAAGAGAGCCATGAATACATGAGAACATGCATAAAGATTCGAGTTATGCTACAGTCATCTGTGAACATGCAACTGTCCAATGAATGTTCAATAAAAACACAAGTAACAAGCCTCAAAGGTTTATGGAGATTCTGGTTTATGACTCTCCTCAGTGAAGACAGGAAATGTGACCTGTGTTGATTGCTGCAGGTGCCTAATCTTTGCACATAAAGGGCCAGCGCCCCTTTTTTTTTGTGTTTGTCAGTCCGAGATGGTGTGTGTGTCTCCTTCCGTCCATGATATTTCCCTTCCCTCTGCCAGAATGTCCCACTCACACATGACCCATTGTCTGTTGGTATGATCTCAGCGACGCAGACCCCTCAGACGCACACATACGCACATGCACACACACAGAAGCACTGTCTGTCAGTGCATCACTCTTCACTCACTGGGACACACTGTCCACATTTATAGCTTCATCACAATGAGACACTTTGTCTGAGAAAAGCCCCGCTCCCTCGACCCTCTGCCTCCACTCCATCAGCCCCAGGCCTGCACTGCTCCATGTACCAGGGTCCCAGTCTGCCTGTTTTACTCTGCTTCACATCAAACTCAACACAAGCAGCACACACAGAATCAGGAAGACTCACCAAATCCATAAATACTGCAGCAACAATGTAACCCTAGCACTCGAGTATTCACCATTTGTTTACCTTAAAAGGACTAAACTAGTGTTTGTACATGTTTTAGCTCCTTAGTTGCAAATCATTTTCGACTGCCAGCTATGTTTTTGGATTTTTGTTGATGTTGTTTGTTTCAAGCTGCCGTTGTTTCCTTTCATCTCTGTATGGCATTAAAACAAATCATTAATCTTTGTCAAAATCACATTATAGAAGAATAATAAAATAATTACTTTATTAATTCCCCTTGGGGAAAATTACATTTTTCCCTCCATTTATTATTTTTTTACACACACACACACACACACACACACACACACACAGGCCCAAAATACACATGTGGATACACAGGACCATGCTGTTACAGAGAAATGTTACATTATTATAGCTGCATAATGTTGCAATGGCAGTGTACCTCTCTGGGCAGTTAGGAAAAACACACCCAAAAACACAAGGGCATAATTTGCTAATGAGTTTGATGTGATGTAAAGTACATGTGATCTGTAGTGAATAGGCTGAACATGCAAAACAACTGGCATGGTCCTTACACATGTAGTATGGCAAGTAAAACTGATACATTGACCCACAATTCTCTTCATCAGTCCCTAAATAACCCTTTGACTACCTTATGTTTTTGTCAAACTTAGAGTAACATGTGTCTTTCTTCCCTGTATATGTCAGTGGTGTGTCCTGGTACGCAGAATGGACTGAGCTCCACAGGTTCTCAAGAGAATCAGTACAACCTGATTAAGGACCGGTACGATGGCTGCGAGATCATCATGGGAAACCTGGAGATAACTCAGATTGAGAGTAACTGGGACTTCTCCTTCCTCAAGGTAAAAATCGTTCTTCCTCACTCCCTCGTCTTTCAGCTGATTTGTATGTACAAGGTGAAGAAGTGTATCCCCTTTTTCCCTCCAGACAATCCGCGAAGTGACTGGTTATGTCCTCATCGCTATGAACCACTTTCAGGAGATTCCTCTAGGGCAACTACGGGTGATCAGAGGAAATAGTCTTTATGAAAGACGCTTTGCTCTCTCTGTTTATCTCAATTACCCCAAGGACGGCTCCAACGGCCTGCGGCAGCTGGGGCTGGTAAATCTGACAGGTAAAGAGGGTTAATGGGAAAACAGTCGCATGGGCAGAAGATGCCCTATATGCAAGGTGTAAAAGGTGCTTTTCTGAGATTTTAGGCATCCAAAACCATAAGAACAAAGGCATTTAAACTCAATAGCGCCAAAAAGAAATCTAAAAAATGCAGGTCCTGCTGCTCTTCTAAGTAAGCTTCTTTACGTTTTGTTGTGGAGAGAAACATAAAATGTGCAAGAGAAAGATGGATTTTGAAAGATCTTATAGCTGACAGTTGCTCATTCTTTGTAGGTGTAGCAGGACATAATGTAGAAAACAATGAGGGAAACTCTGTCTCAACTTATACTTATTGTCAGCTATTTATTAATGCCCTCTTAAGTGGCATACAAAATAGAGGTGGTGATTAATGGCAAGGAGTGCAGGGACTTTAGTCTCCCCTCTTCTGTCCCCAAAATCTTTGACATCCTAGGATAGCAGGTTATCCAAGGTCAATCTAAGAGGCCCTTTTCACAGCAGATTGTTTGACTTGTCATAGTAAGAAAAGCACAGGTGTTACTAATAACATTAACGATAGCTCTGTTCTAAGCCATGAAAGCCACGACAGCAAGCCAGCATGAACACCAGGACCCTGAAACTGGAGCTGCTAAATGGGATTCTGCCAATACTCCTTTTATTACACATCTGTGTTTTTTTTCTGTGACATGTCAAGAAAAAGGCCTGTTATGAAACAACAAAACGTAACTTGTAATTGGATGGCTGGAAAATAGTCAAGGTGTGATCCCAGCCCTGAATATGTTTCAAGTAAAAAAACAAATTAACTTTTAAACACACAGCAAAGTACACTCTAATCCAAAGCTGTTCCAAATTCTTGTGAGGGACTGTGCCACAATTATTGGGGTTGGAGGGGCTCTTGTATTTGTTTATTTTGTGTTCTCCCAAGCGTTATAAATATTTTCTTAGAACCTTAAACATTTAGTAAACAACTGCAATACCCTCAAACTAACATCGCAAAAATAAGATTTAGGGCAAACGTAACTAAGTGATGACACTACCTCCCACTCTCTATTTATTATATATATATATATATATGTATAATATATAAGAGCTGCTGAACAGGCAGTTAATACTGCCACAGAATGATAAATGCAATGTGTTACCCACTCACTGCCTGTACTTCTACCATATTTCATGTTTTACCCATCATGTACAAAATATTGACACTGCAATTTGTGCACTGAAATGATAATTTCTCACTAATTACTTCACAGAAATTCTGGAGGGAGGAGTGCAGATTATTAACAACAAGTACCTGAGTTATGGCCCCTGGATCTTCTGGCAAGATATCATCAGGGACAACAGTGCTCCCATTGACATCCAGTACAATAGAGAGAGAGGTCAGAGATAGTCCTCTTTCACATATCTTGAAATTATCTCTAGATATTCTCTTACTCATGTCTTTCTATCTCTTCCTGTATTTTCCTCTTTTTCTCTCTCTCAGGTCCATGCCACAAATCTTGTGGAGATTACTGCTGGGGGCCAAATAAGGACCAATGTCAGATCTGTGAGTGTCCAATTGTTCTGTTTCCCCTTTTCTCCCTGATTTTCTCTCTGGCCTCCTCCTCCTTTCTCTTCACAGGACGTCTCTCTTCGTAGACAGAAATACACAGAGACAGAGAGAGAGATGCACACACAAAGACTCAACACACACACACACGCAGACACACACACACACGTGCACATTAGTGACCTCTGTTCAACTCGTCTCTCCTATGTGTCTCAGTGACTAAGACGGTGTGCGCTCCACAGTGTAATGGCCGTTGTTTTGGAACGAGTCCCAGGGACTGCTGTCACATTGAGTGTGCAGCAGGATGTAAAGGCCCTCTGGATGTGGACTGTTTTGTAAGTAGTAGTTTTTTCATTCTTAAGTAACAACATGAAATAAAAATAAGGCTTTTCCAAACTACCTTGTCTCCATTATGGAAAAACTACTTTGCCTCCTACTTTCAATTCTATGCTTCCAATAACATTTGATTTTATTGCAATACACACACTTGAAAGTCAAAGGATTTCTCTTTGGATTTAATTCCCGTCTTCAAGGCATCTATTGGTTTTTGCCACAATACTACTGTACAATAGTGTGGTATTGAAATCCCATTGCAGACACTTGCTCCAGTATAGTTTTTTGCTATTTGCTGGTATCAATGTATATTAATTTGTGCATACAGGCTGTTTTCAAAAAGTTTTTTTTGTTGCCACATCTAATATTTGAGAGTTAATGACTGAAGAGTCTACCAAACAGCAGAGCTTTGAGCTAAATACTAACTTTTAACTCACATGTCCACTATTACAATGCTAACGTGCTGAAGTTTTTCAGGTACAATATCAACCATCTAAGTATAATATTTGCTTATTAGCACTGAACATATGGGAATGTCATAAATGGCTACTCAAAATCTTGACCTGTTGGTGGTGCTAGATTAAAACGTCAACACTAAGTATCACTAAAGTTATTACAATTCATCCTGAGGGGAACATTAATATGTGTACCACATTTCAAAGCAATCTATCCAATAGCTGTTACATTCAACATTTCATTCAAATCCAATTAATTCAGAATTTCAACCTATTGGTGGCTCTGGAGGAAAAGTCAGGGGATCAGCAAACTATATAAGATTTGTCCTCTAAGGGCCATAAATGTCTGTGCAAGATATAATTGCAATCCATATTATAGTAGTTGACATATTTCATCGCCATCCATAGAGGTTTAAAGCTAGCACAGTTAAACATCAACTTAAAAGCTTGTGTTATTTTGGAAAGCAATCAGAAGTCATATTAAACATATTAAACACATTATAGAAGAGGAATATAATACTAAAATCTGTATGATTTGAGTGAAAACATGCCATGGTTACAGATTTCTTTAAAATTATCTCTTTACTCAGCTTACCATAATGGACTTAAATGGCAGCCAGAACTTTAACACACGTATGTGTTTTCAAGTCGATATCTCATTTTGTAAAGAAATTGCTCAAAGGTGTGTGTGTGTGTGTGTGTGTGTATGTCTGTTGGTGTGTGTATCTAGGCATGTCGTCATTTTAACGACTCTGGAGCCTGTGTGCCCCAGTGTCCCCAGACGCTTATCTATAACAAGCAGACGTTTCAAATGGAGACCAACCGTAATGCCAAATATCAGTACGGATCCATCTGTGTCTCCCAGTGCCCCAGTGAGTGGCCTTTATTTGTTTGTGTGTTCGAATACTCACCATTTTTTTCTTGTTAATTCTGTGCATTGTGGAATATCCTTTAACTGACCTGTGTCATATTGCTCTCAGCACTGTAATGCAAGACATGATGTTATCAGAGCTGATGTGATGCTGGGTCTTGCCAGTGGTGCTTCTGTCCCTCCTGAAGTTTATCAACGGTGTCTTTCTTTTCTTTCTCCTTGTAGCCCATTTCGTGGTGGACGGCAGCTCCTGTGTGAGTGTTTGTCCTCCAGACAAGATGGAGGTGGAAAGGGAAGGCCAGCGGCAGTGTGAACTCTGCAGTGGACTTTGCCCAAAAGGTTGACACTAATAAACACTTCCCACTTTTTTCCACTGACTTTATTTTTCCGTCATCAAAGCTAATTATGGTGTTTGGTTATCCCTGTAGTGTGTGAAGGCACTGGGGCTGAACACAGACAGACCGTGGACTCCAGTAACATCGACAGCTTTATCAACTGCACCAAGATCCAGGGAAGTCTTCACTTCCTGGTCACAGGGATTCTTGGGTAATTGTCTGTCCCTGTTTGAAGAATTTCAGAGTACCGTGCCATGCAGTCAGCTTGTTCACATTGTGTGTTTTTATTCTTCATAGAGATGACTTTAAAAACATCCAGCCCCTGGACGCCAAAAAGTTAGAAGTGTTCCGCACCGTCAGAGAAATAACAGGTTTGAATGTTCAGTAAAGTTTGTTGATGCCATTAATGCCTCATAATGCTTAACTTTAACAGGCAAATACTGTACAATATTTCCAGCAATTTTAAAGGCATACCAGTAGATTTTAAACCAATTTCCTATGTTTCTGGTGACAATTTGGTGACAGAGTTATAATATCATCACTGTGTCTTCATTGTCAGATATCCTAAACATCCAGTCGTGGCCCAAAGAACTGGATGATCTGTCTGTTTTTTCGAGTCTCACTACCATTCAAGGGAGGTCGCTCGACAAGTAAGGCTTGTTTCCACGCCAAATGAAATTGCTGTTTATATGCATGTTAGATAACGTGCCAGTTGGAGCAAGTCCTGATAAAGTTGATCTTTCTCAAAATTCAATAAATCAGTAAAGGACACTAAATGAACCTGATAAAACAAATATGTTAATAATAATATGTTTAAAAGATTTTCATTTGGAAAGAGTAGATATTTAAACAGTACTACAGCCATTATGATTTAATTTTGACTTGTATTTAACTTGCTTAATGCCTCAGGCTGGTTCTGCTGCTTGTGTTCTTGCCTAAACTAATATCTATCTGTATTACTTGTCAAGTGTGTTGCATAACCGTGTGTCATCACTGCTCTTTCACTCGCTCTGTCAGCTGCTCTTTGTCTTAACACCTCATGACCAGCCCCCTGTGCATTCTAACCTCTCTCTTCTCTCTCTGTGCTTCACAGCTGTGATCAGGTATGGACTGTGTGTATTTATGTGTGTGTGTGTGTGTGTATGATCCCCATAATGCAGACACCCAAGTTGTCAAGTCATTTGGCTTAGAACTAAAACATAATCTGCAGATACAAAACCCATGTTACAAATTTGGAGTAATTCTTTGACATTTGCTGCACATCAAATCTTTCTCTGGCTAACTTAAATACCCCCCCCCCCCTCCCGTTTTCTCTCTGTCTGTGTCCTCCTCCATCCTCAAACCCTCTAACCAAAGGCGTTTTTCTCTGATGGTGATGCGCGTCCCCACTCTTACCTCACTGGGTCTGCGCTCTCTCCGGGAGATCAGTGATGGCAGTGTGTACATCAGTCAGAATGCCAACCTCTGCTACCACCACACTGTAAACTGGACACAGCTGTTCAGAGGCAGCAGACTTCGAGGCAACAACCTTAACAACAACAGGCCACTGGCCGAGTGTGGTGAGACGAGCTTGGGGTCTGCCACGAAAAAACTCCTCTATAATCCAAATGAAATGTTGAATTTGTTTTTCTTTGAACTGAACAAACCATACTACTCTATAATGATACATTACATTTACTATGTTCAGTTAATGCATTGCTGCAGCAGTTTCCTGATGCTTTTATTTTTTTTTACATGGTTGTGTTTTTAGTTGCAGAAGGCCATGTGTGTGACCCGCTGTGTTCAGACTCAGGTTGTTGGGGCCCAGGGCCCAACCAGTGTCTGTCCTGTAGGAACTACAGCCGAGATGGCACATGCGTGGGCAGCTGTAATTTTTACACTGGGTCAGTGGACATGTATGTGTTGATATTCGGACTGTTGTTGTTGAAGTTGTTTCTGGGTTGAATTTATTCATTTTATCTAGCTATATATTTTTTTAATACTGTCCCCAGATCTCCTAGGGAATTTGCGGGACCTGGTGGCGAGTGCGTCGCCTGTCATCCAGAGTGTAAGCCTCAGAGGGGAAAAGCCAGCTGTACTGGACTGGTAATCACTTCCTTTGATTGTACAGTGTGGACACTGCCTTCAGATGAATTCTTGCATTTGGTTATTTACCCACTAATAATATTTTGAATTTGAATTTTATCAAAACCCTATTTATGCCCCCCTTTTTTACAGTTTGTTTGTTTACTGTCTCCCCACCTCTGAACACAAGCATACACCTTTGATACAGTAATATCAATACTGTCTGGACATGAATTGCTGTATGCCCTGCATTAGAACATTTAAGTGATAACCATCTGAATTATTGAAAGAAATTTGATTTGTATCTCAAGTTTAAACCTTTGATGCCCTTGTAAAATCCACAACAAAACCTCAGCAAAATGCTGGTACTACACATAGTGCACTATGTCTTGATTCATTGTAGGTTACAATGCATCCCCATAGAGTTATACATAATCTCTCTCACTCCGTCTCAATTTCGCCCATGTTTTTCTGCCTTCCTCTCGTCCTTCGGAAGGGTGCAGACAAATGTGTGGCATGCGCCAACCTTCGGGATGGTCCTTACTGCATGTCCTCTTGCCCCAGCGGAGTGAATGATGGACAGAGGGGACTGATCTTTAAATACCCCAACAGGGAGGGTCACTGCGATCCATGTCATCACAACTGCACACAGGGGTGAGACTAGACTCATATGCAAAGCATATGGGTGTATTTTCATGTGTCCATCCATAGATGTGTAACAATATTTAAATCGATGGATGCTGAAGATAATTATGTATTTTTGTTGCAGATGCTGGGGCCCAGGATTAAATGATTGTTTAGAGACATCCAGACTGGCAGTTAGTAGGTAAATGTTTCCCCCTGCTGGTGAATAAACACTCCACTCTAAACACAGCACTGCAATATATATGATCTATCCACAACCCACTGTGACACAAAGAATTGTGTTGCCAATAGGCAAATAGAATTGCTAATTTTGAAAACATCACAAAAAACTGCTGCATCTCGATAACTTAACTCAGCTCTGTGTCAGATATTTGTATCTCCACTCCAGCATCTCTCTCTGCTTCTCTCTGCAGTGGTCAGATCACAGTCATAGCTTTAGGTGTCCCAGCTGGCTTAATTTTCTGCCTGGTGTTGTTTTTCCTGGGCGTGCTATACCACCGAGGCCTGGCCATCCGCCGCAAGAGAGCCATGAGGAGGTACCTGGAGAGCGGGGAGGTGAGGCTTTAGAGACCATCCGACCTCAAGAGCTGCAATAAGCTGCCTTTGTGTAGTTTGCTACATGCATTTGTTTTCAGAGAGAACAAAAAACTCATTTGGGGATTGTACTTGTTTTGTGGCAGAGCTTTGAGCCACTGGGCCCCGGAGAAAAAGGTACGAAGGTTCATGCCCGCATCCTGAGGCCCTCAGAGCTGAAAAAAATCAAAGCCCTTGGCTCAGGAGTTTTTGGCACAGTGAACAAGGTATTCATCAACCTCTTTGTCTTTTTGGACACCTGCCGATTACCCACAGATTTTGTGCGCAAATAGTTTAGAGATTTAGAATCTACAAGTCTATAGGCTCATATGAACTGATGTGACTGCTGCTGTACATTTCATTGCATTTAAGGGTTTTTGGACTCCGGAGGGAGAGACAGTGAAGATCCCTGTGGCCATTAAGACCATCCAGGATAGCTCAGGCCGACAGACCTTCACCGAGATCACTGACGTGAGAATCTGAGCTTCTTACACTCTTGAAAGAAGTTAAAACGTCACAAAAATAACAATTCGTGTGACACATAATATAGAATATGAATGTTTTTTTATATTTACAATGACGCCTGTAACTTGTCATTTTCAGGATTTTTTTTCATACAAAATACATACCACAAGGATCATAAAATTGTCAAAAATGTATACAGTGTTTGACAACTTACTCTCTGTGTAGCACATGCTGTGCATGGGCAGCCTGGACCATCCCTACATCGTTAGGCTGTTGGGCATCTGTCCAGGCCCCACTCTGCAACTGGTGACACAACTTAGTTCACAGGGCTCCTTACTGGAGCACATCAAACAACACAAGAACAGCCTGGACCCTCAGCGCCTGCTCAACTGGTGCGTGCAGATTGCTAAGGTCAGTGCAGCTCGAATTACAGATACTTTTGCGTAACGAAAATGTTTTGAATAAGTTGTTAGAGTACATATAGGGCATATTTGTTTGTGTCTCAGGGTATGTACTACCTGGAGGAGCACCGCATGGTCCACAGGAACCTAGCTGCCCGCAACATCCTGCTGAAGAATGGCTACCAGGTCCAGATCTCTGACTACGGTGTAGCAGACCTCCTTTATCCCGACGACAAGAAATATGTTTACACTGACACCAAGGTTGTTATGACTCATTCAGTTTGAGATACACCTTGAATTGTTAAATCACAGTTAAGAGGTTTTCGCTGTCAATCATTATGGCTTGTTTGCAATTTTGCTCCTAATCCAGACACCCATAAAATGGATGGCACTTGAAAGCATCTTGTTTCGCAGATACACTCATCAAAGTGATGTTTGGAGTTATGGTAAGTTATGGTTGTTTGTGTGAGCGTGTGTGGTGTTTTACAGCATGTGCCAATAAATAAACTTTCCTCTTGAAAGCTGCTGTTTGAGGATTTTGGCATGGAGAGCATTTAAATGTGACATCCCTCTTCCCGGACAGGGGTGACAGTGTGGGAGATGATGTCATTTGGTGCGGAGCCGTATGCATCGGTGCAGCCTCAGGAGGTGCCAAGTCTGCTGGAGAAGGGCGAACGACTGTCTCAGCCCCACATCTGTACCATAGACGTCTACATGGTCATGGTTAAATGTGAGTGCGGTAAAACATTGCGCCAGTATGCACAAACACACAAAGACGCGATCTGAATTGTTCTACTTCTTCTCTTCAGGCTGGATGATTGATGAAAATATAAGGCCTACCTTCAAAGAGCTGGCCAGTGACTTCACTCGCATGGCAAGAGACCCACCTAGATATCTTGTCATCAAGGTGAGGCTATCATTGTCACTTATTTTACAGCCAAAGTCCACTTGCTGTTTGCTTTGACCTTAAACCCTGTACTTCCATGTAACTCTGTAGCTGGAAGGAGCAGAGACGTCCTCAGGAGAGATCCATCGAAGAGAATCAGAGCGAGGGCTTCTGGAGGCAGATTTGGACGACCAAGACGAGGAGGGCCTGGAGGATGGTTTGGCTACTCCTCCTCTCCAACACTCTCCATCTTGGAGTCTGTCTCGTTCACGGATTAATTCTTACAGGGTAATGAAATACACCTTAGGTTTGATACATAGTTCGGACCATGATGGCTGTATCAGAGGCAAAGGAACCAGTGCATAACACTTTTTATTTTCTGATTTGTAGAGTGGCACCTCTCAGGCTGGACCTGTGGGATATCTGCCAATGACCCCCAGCCCTGTGGACAGTATCCGCCAGGTGATACAGACTCCCACTTTCTCATGAATGCATTCAAACAAACACACAACCTGTAAGACTAACGCTGTTTGATGCTTGCATTGCACAGGTAATAAAGTAGATTTATCTGTAACTCTTCACTGAAATCAGCATTAGTACTACATTTTGCCAATATTCATATTAAAATAAATTTTATGACCCAGCACTGCTACCTCAGGAAGTGAGACAAAATGTGTCACCAGTCCAGTCCCACTGGTCTAATTTTAGGGTGTCCCTGACTAAGGATTTACATAGTTGAATCAGAATCGTCAAGTCCTGCCTATAGTCGACTGATATTCGAATCATGTGTGTTTTTGTGTGCACGGCGACTTCGAGGGGGGTGGCGGCTCCGCTTTAATCTTGAGAAGCTGCAGAGCTGCAGTCTCTATTCATTCAATTTACACTGTAAATTTCCAGCTAAACTGATGCTTATTGTTGACCATTTTCTCTCTCTCTCTCTCTCGCCTGCCATTCACCGGTCATGTGCAGAGACATCAACAGTGATAAATTATCCGAAAGTCCCGCGAGGTGCGGACAACTCGGCACAACACTGGTGAAACTGGTCTCTTCAGCAAGCGTTCCTCTTCCGCCACTACACATACATGCTATTGCCTACACATGCGCACTGACAACCCAGGGTTAGGGTTACAATTTTGAATTTATTTACACACTTAAAAACATTTTTTGAAAGTTGTTTTTCTTTTTACATGTTTATTTACAGCATTAAACATTGAAATGTAAATGCTCCATATTTGCCTTTCTAGTCTTTTTGACCACACAAAGCGCTTTTACACTACATTCACACACACTGAAACAGAAACTAACATTCACACACTGGCGGAACAGCCACCAAAGGCAATTCAGAGTTCAGTATCTTACCCAAGGACACTCCGACACGCAGCCTGGAAAAGTCGGGAATTGAACTGCCGACCTTCCGATTAACCGGCAACCCGCTCTACCTCCTGAGCCACAACCGCCCTTAATGTATATTGTAATAGGCTGTATATTAAGTTAGTGGGAGAAAACTGGTAGTTCTATGTAAAATCAGGTTGAGCACCCCCATATCACCAAAATGGTATGACAATTGTTTCTCTGCGAAGCTTTGACTGTGAGATTGACAGTCAAATCAGGCTCCGCCCACTGAAGCATCGAATCTTCGACTATTCGGGGTCAGCCCTAGCTAATTTAAAAAATATTGGATGCATTTCCGCTGCATCAGTCCAAATGCTTTGCTCTTCTGTCCCAGCTGTGGCTTCAGAGGTCTCGACTAAGCTCGGTGCGGACACTGCCTGAGAGGTCAGAGGTCAGGGGGAGTGGCAGAGAGGCAGAGCTGCATGAGGAAGGTTCACGGAGCGGGAGTCTTCACAGGGCCAGGTTCGGCTCCGAGAGGGGTAATCCTCGCATATCAGTCAGCCGGCCGAGGAAACTCTCAACAGCATCAAGTCCTTCCTCGTATAAGGTGTGGCCGGCAGAGGAAGAGGAGGAGGTGGACCACTACGGCTATGTCCTGGCTGGGTCACCTGTTGTTACTCCAGAGAGAGGTAAATTAACAGGACTAAGATGGGAGCATGTGGCACATTATTTGCTTGACTGTTTTGATAATTATTGGTAAATTATGGCATTAACAATACATAATCATGGCTTATTCTCCTTCTACACACTCTCTCATGACTCACAGTCTGTAGAGTCTCTCATCCGGGACGAAGAAACTCAAGACTCAAGAATAATCTGTCTCTCGTGGTAATAAATCCCTCCCAAGAGTATGAAATCATGAGCAAAGAGTCTGGTGCTCCTCTGTGCTCGACCAGCGTTGTCTTATCACAGACAGACCCACCTTCGGTGGCACTTCATCGTAGAACCTCACCTTTACCTTCTCCAACCCTCATGGCTCCATTACCTGCAGAGGACACAGCACATGTAGAAACTCTGACACCAGTCTCATCTGTGAGGAGTACGCAAGTAGATGAGGATTATGAAGGAAATGTTGCAGAGCAAACAGACTCCACAGACAAGCGTCAGCTCAAAGAGTCCTCCTCTGCTAGTGGGATCAGAGCTGACCAAGGAGAGGCAGCCCAAGAGATAGGCAGGTATGAATACATGGATATTAGGCGATCCGACTCACCAGAGGGAGAGGATACAGCAGGGGAGAGACGTGGGAGTCAAACATCTGCAAAGAGTGCAGAAGAGACAGAGGAAGCAGACCAAATGGTGGAGGTGTTGAAAAAAGAGCACGGGGAGGAAGAGGTGAAGTACCACAACACAAATAAACAACCCACGCTTCAGGGGAATCTGAGTGGTATGCTCATGCCCAGGCCAGATGTGCTCCCAGCTAGGGGAGAAAAGGTGGAGGAGGAGTATGAGGAGATGACCAGACTTGGAGTGGTGCCCAGTGGGTGG
The DNA here is from genome assembly GCF_021292245.1 of Micropterus dolomieu. NCBI lineage: Eukaryota > Metazoa > Chordata > Actinopteri > Centrarchiformes > Centrarchidae > Micropterus > Micropterus dolomieu. Next base: position 17,990,566 of record NC_060157.1, on the reverse strand, counting down.
GAGCAGGTAGACTACCAGAACCTCCCAGTGAAGGGGAGGGCTGTTTCTGAGGAGACGGGCAGAGGCAGGTGTGCAGGGATTGGGGGATACATCAAGGTGTGTGCTGGCATCAGGGAGCCTGGCAGCAACACATCATTTGACAACCCAGACTACTGGCACAGCAGACTGTTCCTCAAACCAGATGCTGTACGCACCTAACAATGTGGACTGGGACATAACAGTTACTTTTCATCCTGTCATAAATTTGGGAAGTTGTTCATCTTTTACAGCTTTTTTTCTTTAAATTCAAGCACGCAACAAACTTTGAAAGATAAAAATAATAAAAAGAAATACATCTCATTACACTGTTTTATGTAGAAAATAAATGTTTATGAAACCAATTGTGAGTTGGTAGTTGGTACAGAACCATAAATTAAAGTTTATACTGTAGCAGTACAATGAAGTGACCATGTTGGAGGCCTATTTCTGTAGAGCAGTCTTTTTGTACAATTTATTATAACATGAATTATTAAATACGATTATTTTGCAAATATCAAATCACTTGTGTCATTGATTTGTGTGGAGTAGACTTTCTTTTACATTGCTTTGTTTATAAAATAAAACAATAAAATACCGTTTTTTTATTTCTTTATTCTTTCTTTATTGTGATATGTTATATAAAACGAAAAACGAGTTATTATTGCACAGCTCCACCTTATATTCGTTCATATCATGGTCTTATTATACATCCATGGGTCATACTTGCAGTACATAGGCCTACCATGAGGCCTACTAACACTATGAACAGCGGAAAATGAGATGGAGGCATGTGAACGCGTCGGTGCCACTCGCGCGCGATTTGGTCAGAGGCAGATCAGAGATGATCAGAGAAGTGAGAGGTTAACATTAACATTCTTCCGTTTTCATTCAAATCCAGTTTTGGGACTAACAGGTTCACAGAATTATTGTGTAAATTAAAGAATAGATTTTAAGTACTTTTGTAGTTGTCTTTAGATGCATTAATGCTAATGCACTTTGTCGTAAAAAGTAATGTGAACTCTATTAACTTCATTCGTGATGAATAGGTTGGGTGGAACATTTCATATCTAGGTACATTTCACATCTTAGAAATCTTTCCCATTAATTATATTCTACTTTGTCCTTAATAGTATCTCTGAAACATAAAAATGACACATGACTTACAGAAAGTATCAACTCTTTATTTTATCTACTGGCCATGTTGGCTTCTGTTCTGCAAGCCTTGATATTTTCTTTTAAAGTAATAAATACAGAAAGCATAAATTTGCAGCTATATATATTTGCAGACTATCCTGTTGGCTATGACCATTAGTTCATAGTCTAATTGTAAATGCCCGAAATGCATATCACTCCTGCCTTTTTCGGGTGTAACACCCAATACACCAAGCTAGGCCGATAACTATCTTGACTGCGGAGTGTGTCTTTGGCAGCAGCCAGTCGAAACGGGCGGGCCGGTGCAGAGAGCAGCGTGGTCTATCCTGTGACTGACACCCGTCGGGTAAAAAGTTACTCTGAGTTCGCGGACACACTGCCAACATGTCTGGAGATGACGAGACACAGGAGCAGACCATCGCTGATGACTTGGTGGTCACCAAGTACAAGATGGGGGCCGAGATTGCGAATCGTAAGTTAAATGCAGCGTTAACGTGCCATTTTGACTTAACGGTCTGTAAGGATCCGTCCGATGGTAGCTAGCAATGTCAGCTAATCGTACCCAGCAGCAGCTGTGCCATGTGCCGCAACGATAGCAACGGTAGATCACATTAGAAAGCGGGCTGTGTTTAATATGAATGACACTGTACACATTAAGCTTGCAATACATTTAGGTATTGCTTTTCTTTACAGTAGCCCGTATTTGTTTAACGTCACGTTGCTGTCATGTTAGCCTGGTGAGCTAGGAAGCTATGTGGCAGAGCTCCTTAGTAGCGAGCGTTAGCTAACCGTAACTGCTAACGCAACCGATAACAATGACAAGTACGAATCTGAATGACGGGGTTGTTCCAAGTGAGTGGCTGACATTTAAATATATAGCGTTTTCAAATCGAGACAAATACAATTATCATGCAAAAGACCTGACTGAAGATCTGGTGTAATTTAAAGTTATAATCAGAGTAAGCAGAAGCTAGTTAAAACACTATGCACTCTGCTATGGTAAATTACCTCAAAGATAATGTTTTCACCTGTACTCTAACTATATTACTATATCAGAATTTTTTGCATTCTTTAAACACATATGCCATTTATAATTTGCATTAACCCAGCGGAGGCTTGTTAAGCACGCACACACGCGTTTTCAACCACAGTCTTGATGTTTGGCCATAATTTACCTGTCAGATGAGTGTTAGTGGTGCCATGGAATCAGTTCATCAACTTCCCAGTAAAATGCTGCCTCAGAATATCCTCTTTTCCAGCAGTTATCCAGTCTTTCAAAATAAGAGCATATGGTTCAACACCATTTTCCAGTGCTTGGTATTTTTTTATTTAGTCTTTTTATTACTGCATGCTATAGGCGTTTCACACCAATGACACTCTGTGTCCTTGCGATTTTGTGTTATAGCTCATCACAGCTGACCTACATATCTTAAGTTAAGACATCTAATTTACTACTAGCATTATGCTGTTTCAAGCTGATATACAGCTGTCAGACAATCTGTCAAATATTTATCTTTGAGCTAATGCAGCATCAGCTTAATCAAATGAGTTCTTCACAGTGGAATTTGCTGTCAACACTCACAAGCCAGTAATTGAGCCTTGAACAATGAGCAAGAGTTGTTATTCATGTCATTTTTTCTGATATTTTATGAAACAAACCATCAATAGACCCAGAAAATAATAAACAGATGAATCAGTTATGCAAATAATGGTTAGTTGCAGCCCAAATCCCTTTACCTTCCCATACTGACCTGACATTTTAATCACACCGTGGCTGCGCTTATGTCTTGTCCTGCAGAGGCTTTGAAGACGGTAGTTGGGGCAGCTATGGCTGGAGTCTCCGTGCTCAGCCTGTGTGAAAAGGGAGACTCCTTCATCATGGCAGAAACTGGGAAAATCTTCAAAAAGGAAAAGGACATGAAGAAAGGTAAGTCTTCTGTTGCATTTGCATCTTTCACCATTAATGATCTGACTCCGCACATCCCTCATGCACTCTTTCTCTCGCAGGTATTGCTTTTCCTACTTGTGTGTCAGTTAACAACTGTGTATGCCATTACTCCCCGCTGAAGAGTGACCCTGATGTCATACTGAAGGATGGGGACATTGTCAAAATGTAAGCTGCCGAATTTATACCTGTGCGTCCTGTGTACTAGATAAGTTTTTAATGAGTCAGCAGTTCATACTTTCTTTACCTCATGTTTCCCTATTCGGTTTGTCCACAGTGACCTGGGTGTGCATGTTGATGGCTTCATCTCAAATGTGGCTCACAGCTTCATTGTTGGAGTGACCAAGGTATGTCATGACTATCAGAATCAATTATAGTTGCACGGTAGCACATAATGTAAGTTAATTGTTGACTGGTAGTCGCACCCTTAACAGCTCATGATACTTTGCTATTTCATGTCTTGTAACTCTTAAAACGTTCTCCCTGTGTCAATTCAGGACAACCCGGTGACAGGACGGAAGGCTGATGTTATCAAAGCAGCTCACCTCTGTGCTGAGGCCGCCCTGCGCCTTGTTAAGCCAGGAAATCAGGTAAAGCTCTCCCACCGTGACCGCTGATTTGACCAACGGGCTACACTGCTCACACCACATCTAATAAACATCGTTACGTCTCTTCCATCAGAACACACAGGTCACAGAAGCCTGGAACAAGATTGCAAAGTCATTCAAGTGCTCCCTTATTGAGGGTGAGTGTTTGTGAACGTTTGGCACCTTCCACCTCTGTGATTCCAATGGTATACATTTACTGAATGCAGTGTGACATGCTTGACTCAGCTTATTCCATCAATGTGTACAGGCATGCTGTCCCACCAGCTCAAACAACATGTGATTGATGGTGAGAAAACTATCATCCAGAACCCAACGGACCAGCAAAAGTGAGTTCACTCAGAGTGCTTCTTGTCACTGACCTGATGAGTGTTTAACCAGTGGCTGATCTTGTCTCTTTGTTTTTTTTTTTTTTTTTTTTTTTTTAGAAAGGACCATGAGAAAGCGGAGTTTGAGGTGCACGAAGTATATGCAGTGGATGTGCTTATCAGCACTGGAGAAGGAAAGGTGAGAGGAGATTTGATATAAATTAGATTTTTTCTGCTTAATTTTTAAATCTCATCAAGTCAAGCAATTTAAAATACATGTTTCGGTTTGCAATTCAGGCAAAGGATGGAGGTCAGAGGACCACCGTTTACAAACGAGACCCCAACAAGGTGTACGGCCTGAAGATGAAGACATCTCGGACATTCTTCAGTGAGATGGAGAGACGCTTTGATACAATGCCTTTCACTCTGAGGTAGCATCTTTTAACTGTTTTTCCATTTTATCATACATTATATAAAAGCACCTCCCAGCCCCCCCCCCCCCCCCCCCCCCTTATTTTCTTTTCTTCTTTGCTTTTCTCCTCAGAGCGTTTGAGGATGAAGGCAAGGCCAGGTTGGGTGTGGTGGAGTGTGCCAAACATGAGCTGCTGCAGCCATTTAATGTGCTGCATGAGAAAGAAGGTGAGTGGAACAAAGAGGGATGAAGTTACGGGCTTTGATCTAGTGAATGGCATTTTGTCATTTACTAATCACATAGCCAAGACAGTTTTCTTTCCTGTTCCATGAAATATAATGTAATCGATTGTTGGGATTTCCTCAAAGATTTTGTGTCAAAACCTGCAGCCTCCAATAAAAATGAACTGCAGCAGTTCATTTTTTAATTTAAGTTAAACCATGCTGTCCAGGACCACGCTGCATTGGCCAGTCAAATACGTCCAAATACGCAGAACCTGATGATTAACTTAATAAAGTGAAATGCATAAAATGATTGTTGCTGGGGAAAAAAACTTTACAAAGTTGTAAAGTATTATGAATTGTGGTGCAGTGTTGATTTGCATGAAAGCTCACCTATGAATTGTAGTGCTATTTTCAGTCTGAGCACTTTAACTAATCAGATAATATATCTGAAAAAATCTGGCAAGTTTCTCCAGCATTATTATCTTTCTGTATAAAAAAACAATGCAGTCATGCAGATGGGTCTTTTTAAATGAGAGTGCATTTTAAAGAGAGAAGCATATTTTTCACATCCTGATGCAACTTTCAACCCCATATTTGTCCAGGTGAATTTGTTGCCCAGTTCAAGTTCACCGTGCTGCTCATGGCCAATGGACCTCTGCGAATCACAAACAGCCTCTTTGAGCCAGAACTCTACAAGTCCGAGCATGAAGTGGAGGACCCGGAGCTGAAGGTAAAATGTGTTTTGATGGATGGGATATTGCGTTGTCTTCCAGAGCATGGTGTTAGCTAAAGTAGCATTTTCAAAACCATCACATATTGATGTATACTGTGTGCTAGACCTCATGAGGTTATGAAAGTAATTGATGTGTCCTCCTCCCCCACCCCATATAAAGGCTTTGCTTCAAAGCTCAGCCAGCCGTAAGACTCAGAAGAAGAAGAAAAAGAAGGTGAGCAGTGTGTTTTATGGAGAAAAAACAATATTGCAGGTTGCAAATGTTTCCTCTTATTTCAATCTTTTCTTTTTTAAAGGCGTCAAAGACTGTTGAAAACGCAACAGGACAGGCAATGGAGACCGAAGCCGCAGAATAAATTTTTCTCTGCAAGAAATTCTGACAGACATCTGACGACCCAAAGAACAGACGTCATGAATCCTTCTGTCCCAGCTGTCTGAGGCACTTGCGGGCATAGCCGCTGTGAATACCTCTTCTGAATCTAACTGATGTCAGTCTGGGATGATGCTGCTCCTAAATTCTGTCAATCCACCTAAAACACACACATACGTCCCTAATAAATCTCACTGTCCTTGAGACAGCCTTCTGTGTGGACAGTCCTGCTTCAAAAGAGGGTATTTTGTTCAAGGGCATAAACTCACTGGAACATTTAACCAATCGAATGACCGTGAGCCTTCGCCCCTTTATCCACAATAACTAGTGAAAGATATGGAAAATAAAACGAGTTTGACAGAGCGGCCAAGGATGATGAATGCACAGTACTGTGTCACTGTAGTTGTGTGGCATAAAGATAACTTCCTTGAGGTCATAAACCTGAAGCCATGCCTTTTGAAATGAATGAATAACTTATCGTGGGCAGAAATGTGTAACACTTGTCTTGAACCCTGATGTCGTATGACATTCACACACGTAAGCATGAAATCATTAGTTACCATTCCCGTTTATTTCAGCATAATTACTGCATTTATACAGCTCTTGCTTAGGTCCATCTGTTAGTACATTGTGTATACTTCTAGGCATCTACTGTAGGTTAATCAGCTAACAATTTCTAAAACTGACATTGTAAAATTTAAAGGTTAAGTAATTTAACTAGTAAAAAATGAAATTATTTTTCTCGGTTGTGGATGGTCTAACTCCTGCCAAGGGTTCAGCATTCAGTCTTCTGGTACCGCTACCGAGTCTGACAGTCTGTGTTTACATAAGAAGTCCATACCTGTTAAGATACATGGATGCTTTTGTAAAACAAGTCCCAGTTTCAGAGACTATTTTTGGAAACATTAAAAAGCCACCTGACATCATTTGTGTGGTTGTGTTTTTGGACTGTGTGAATTCAACAGATTGTCTTGAGATGAGTGAAAGTGTGTTTTTCACGGGTATGAATGTTAATGAATCCACCCTCAAGTCATTTTACTGTCATTGCATCACATTTATCAAAAACCAAATTAAACAGTTTTTAACAAGTATAATAGCTTGGTACAGACAGGGCTGTAGATTTTAGAAAGACTGACATCATGGCCCCCAGTCACCAATAGAAACTAAAGTCATTCAGTTAAGTGCTTTCATATGTATGTATTAATAATTTATTTAGTCAGATAACTGTACATTTACTTTCTGTACATTTTATCTTCCAACATGAACCGCAGTTTCAAAGCTTTCACCACTGCCAGGAATATACACTGGGGAGAACTGTATTTGATTTATTATTGGCCTAAGTCTGAGTCTAAAAATACTGGACCTCTGAGGACATGACTCCAATGCTCTTAAGGGGAGCTGGGGCCCTGATCACAGATAACAATATATCAATCCATACAGTATCACCAATGACATGTATACAATGTATATGGTACAATTCTCTTCTTGAATATGATCAGTTTATTAGAGGACCCGCGAGATCTGATGCATATGTGCAAAGTACAAAGTGCTATACAACTTACTGGAACAGTGAATCGTAAAAACTCACAAAAAAGTTGCAGCAATGGTTCGGTGCGTTTTCTGTAAACGCTTTCACCTTCTAGAAAACTACATTTCCCGTGTTTATGGCGGCCCAATCAAAGTGACGTATTCAACCCATATAAATTCGACGTCGCCAGATTATGACGTTCTTCATAGAGACGATTCCTTAGCGGTCGGTACGTAGCTAGCTGTTGGTATCACAATCCAAGTCAATCATCGCATTTTTAAATCAATCGAACTAATCCGTCACAATTTCTCTTCTGTTGTCAGCCTTCCCGTGTCGACATGAGGGCTAAGGTTTGTACTTTCTGTCTTTATGATCCAATAATCGTAGTTTCCCGTGGTGCTAAGAATAGGTAGCTGGATAGCAAGCTTGTGCAGGTCGACAGCACAGCACGCTTGTTAGCATTCTGTAAAACGCGTGCGTTGTCATGGTGTATGTATAACGTTATTTCAGTTTAGTATATTTTTGTCTTCAGAAATGCAACTATCAATTTAAAGTAATTTTAACGTTGTCTTTATCTTACGCAGTGGCGAAAGAAGCGCATGCGCAGGTAAGATTACAACGTTGAATGTGTTTTACAGTCGTACAGTGAAGTTGTTCAAGGATTTTCGGCTGATTGGCTCTTGTAATTATCACTTTATAGGCTGAAGCGCAAAAGGAGAAAGATGAGGCAGAGGTCAAAGTAAACTGTCCTCTCCGCCATGGCTGTTGCAGCACATGTTGTCAGCACCCAAACCGGTGAGCTCAGCTGGAGACCCAAGACCCCCTCCCATGTGAAGTCCGAGGCCCGCGGCGGCAGATTGATGCTGGAGAGCGGGTTTCAAGACCTGCTGGATGACAGGCTTTTCCTCTGGGACATTCTGGACTCTTTGTTAACTCCTCAACTTTTGTCATTTGTTTTTGTTTATACTCTGATTAAAGGTTTTGGTTTAAAAAAAAAAAAAAAATGCAGCTCTTGTGGAGTTTTTTTTTTTTTACTAGCTGTTTACAGTCATTGCTGTACTATTTTTATTTTATAGTATGGTTGTATAATGAGAAACTTGTATTTGTGCTCACAAAAAGCAAATGTTGTATACAGAAATCAAACTATTTAACACTGTTCAGTGCTGAGGAATTTAGGAGTAGATCCCTATGTCTTGCCAGATGGCAGCAGGCTGGAGTGGGTATCCTTTGGGCCCTGTACAGGCACCTTACCTCACACATCGCTCATGCTCGGCTGTATATCAACAGTACCAATGACCTAAGTGGGTTTTAATCACTCACTGCAGAGCCCTCCTGTCCAGGTAGGTTGTCCCCAGAAAATATGCCTTCTAATGTAAAATGACCCATTCTGAGCATTTCAGTGTTGTAGATCAAAGTGACTCCAACTTGAATTACTAGTTAATTGACAACAGTGCATCATTTTATTTGATCATGTGGGGTGAACAGTAAGTTTCCAATGACTAACAATAGTGGAGTAGAAGTATGAAATTCAGGTTTAATTACTGAAAGTTTGGAACATTTTGAACCTGAATGGCTTGTTGACACATCTGTTGTGGGCAAACTTCTCTAAACAAAAAAAAACCCATTTTGGATTAAGTCCACGTCCCATGACTTGGGTGGGGGTGTGTGATGTAACCTTTGCACAGAGCTCACTTTAGACAAACAACTCACTAATATATCTTGTTTTTACCCTTTAAAGCACTCTAATAATTCATCCTGTCCTTAGCAAAGGTGATTATGATTAATAGTGTGTTCCAGGAAGATTGCTGTAGAGGAGAGTGTCCCCTATTCTCTTTCACAACATTCTCTCATACATTTGCGGTTACAACCCAAGCTTAATCTGTAAGGAAAATTCTGGCAGTATCACTCTATATTTAATACATTCCACCTTATTGAACCACAAGAAATACTATTCTTTTTCCTATTCAGTTATGGCACAATAAAAATATAGTGTAAACTACTTCACAATATATTGTTTGAACAGGGGACAAAAATCACTTCTAAAACTGAGTTCCAATGGGAGGACCAGCTTTCAATAAAACTGATCTGTCATAGCAAAGTCCTGTCATGTATCACTGACCTTAACTCACTGGAGGATTTGGGCTAGGTCAACTAGCTGGTGTAAATTAAAGGCACCAGAAAAACATGCTCACTCTGTCCAGATCAGTGACAGGAGAATGTAGTTTTAAAAAGGTTGGAGAACATTTTATTAGTGTAGATCCGGCAGGGTGGAGAGGTTGGTGACTCGTGTAGACTCGGTGTAACTGACAACAACCCCAAGTCTTAGGCTTTTCAACGCCCAACATTCTTGCACTTGCACCTCAATGGTAACTGAGAAAAATCATAATAAACTCAGTTCAAATAGCCTCTACTGAGTTGCTAAAATGACCAACAGATGGCGTAGTGTGCGCTCTTCAAAATACAGAAACTGGTGTTACAGTAAGATACACACATTTCCCTCACTAAACAGCCTGTCATGAACAATTCACAAGTCCAACTTACTTGACTCAACATATTGAGCAAACATCGAATGTTTATACCATAGTAATTAGGAAAGTGAATATTTAAACATAATACATACACATTTATAGATCATTCAGTTAACAACTTTTTGTGTCAGGGTTCAAGGGTCAGTTTGATCTTAGACCTGTTTAATATTACTTGGTCGGCATCATTTCAACATCACAAGACTCATCATCCTGTGACTGCTACTTCTGCTTCTCAGCACTGGAGAACCAAACAGCTTATTTCATTAGTCACTTTCCATCACTGAGATGCAATGATATGGTTGTTCATTGAAATATGTGTGTTCTTTATTGTTGACAACCTTGCTAAACATGTAAACAAGAGTGGGTTACAGTTGCATCATGCAGACCAGCATCAGAGCATATTATCAAACAAATGTCATAGTTTGCTGACAGTAAACTGGTCTGTGAGTTGATTGATTACTTTTAAATTGACAGACAGCACATGAAAAAATTCCATCTCACTTGCAAAAAATACTGCTACTCATTTTCTTTCTTGCAAGGAAATATCCATATTTTATGGACACAGTCAGTTGTAAGTCAGAGAAACAACAGATTGTAATACCAGTTTAGAATCTAAGTAGGCCTATATATCAATAAAACGTGTGACAAGCCACTTTATATACTAGCACATAACTGTTGTGACTTAGGTTATTTAGTGCAAGTGCAATTTTGGTATCAGGTCATAGGATGTTCCAACATTCAATAGCTGTACAACACCTGCTAAATCTTAATTTGTAAATGAACGCATTATTCCTATAATGAAGTAAACCAAAAGAAACACTGAAATTAGAATCTTGAGATTCAGGATAACTTGTTCCTGACAACAAAATTAAGAGATATATAATGCCAAGTAATTCCAAGATATACAAAAACCATATAGAAAATACCAGCCTATACATGTAAAAAATATAAAAGTGCCAAATGTACAATGACACTTTTAACAAGAAAGACAGCTACTTAGTAGAAAGAAGGGAATGTCATTGGTGTAAAAAGGTCTACATGTCCAAATGTAGGCTATGGTAGGTTCTGCATTGAGTTGTGAGAGAATGGTTCCAGTATGGTAGGCTATAATATGTCTCAAATAATAAAAAATAAGAATATAGTGGTGCTTTAGGCCGTTTCCTGTAACCTGGTTATTGTTGCTTGACTGACTTCAGTAGGCCTATTCGTTTATATAGCGGTTCATCAAGCTGTTCAGCCTCTCAGCAAATACAGCTAACTCCCTGTTCCCAGGCAACCAGGAGGGCGTTTAAAGCCTGTTATTGTTGCCAAGCATGAAGCTAATGAGAAACATGTTATAAATCCACAGGACAGAACACGCCAGAATGAGGCCGAGCTCAGTCTAAAGTGCTCAGTTTACCTGCATTTTGCTGGTGCGTATACACTGCGTTAGCCTGTGACATTTGGTGCATCCTGCTGGTGTCACGATCCTGCATATTCTATAGCATATTCTCTGTCGTAGAAAGTGAACACCACGGCAGCTGATAAATACAACTTGATAAAGCTGCAGTCAACACACACCTTTTTGTCAATTAACCTATTTGTGCTGCCATGCTCAGTTTTACGAGCTACTGCAGTGGAGATGCGCGCTTGCGCATGCAGCAGGATTTAATCCGGTTATGAAAAAAAAGATAACGGGTTGAGCAGCCTGTGCACTGTGACAGTATTTTCTAGTTTCCACGGTGATGATAATATTACTCTGAATAAAAGGTGTCCTTGTGTCTTTGGGTAAAATGAACATTCGGTCACTGTGCATAGGTCGCAATAGCCTACGCTCCGCCCGCCAGTGTGACGCTTCAAGTTAATTCCAGGGTTTACGTTTCTACTGGATTTCATGTGAAGGAGGGCTTGAAGCAGAGCCCGCCCTGGTCTCTGCTTGCCCTGCTCTGTGAGAGAAGCTTCACACGTAAATGAAACACGGAATAGCCCATTCTAGTGCCCTGCGGAACTGAGGGGGGGCCATGATCTAACCGACAGAAGCCCGCAGTTTATCGGTGCGTTCTCGATGGTTTCTGTAATAAAACGGTGGTAAGTCTTCACTGGCGCTTGCCACTCAGTCGTAGAAGCAGAGAAGCTGAAAGCCAGATAGAGCCAGTGAAGTCAAACGGATCTTGCGATGCCAACCACGGATGCAGAGCCAGGCATGAGCAGAGGCACGGCTGCTGAAGCCCCGGCCTTACAGAGCCAGCCCCCCGGTGAACGCGCAGTGAGTGTGCTGTGGTCATTCGGAAAGTGCCTGGGCGCTCTTGTACCCGTGTACTTGGCCGGATATTATGGCTTCAGCATCAGCGTAGTCCTCTTCGGTCTGATGATCTACATGGGCTGGAAACACAGTCGACTGGAGAAAATGATGAGGCTCAAATCTGCAATGTACCTCCTGGAGAACGAGAGGGAATTCACCACTGAAAAGGTTTTCAGGACCAAAAGGGATTTGCCTCCCTGGGTAAGGACTGGCTCACCACCTGCCACGGCCATTATCTGCAGTTTGTATCACCTGTCACATCTGCAACATCTGTCAGGCTGAACTTGTGCTGCATCTCAGCTACTTTGCATCACCATGATACTTAGCCTACATGCATATTACTCATGTCGCTTGTCATTTCTTTAGAAGCTCTAGACTTCTTAAAGTGAACACATTTGCGCATGAAAGATAGGGAAGCTATTGCTTCATGGCAACCCTCAGACAAATATGAGTGCATGCATGTTGTTTTTCACAGTATTTTCCTCTGGTCCCTGGCCAGCCCATGTTCAGACATGCAGTGCCTGGGGTTTATGTATGAACTGCTGCCCCACTGAGGAGTGTGATTTAACACATCGTATGAGGTCTTTTTAGCGGAAAGGTGGAAAGAACGACACTGATATTGAAGAGGTGATGCTGACAAAAATAATTTATCTAGCATTAGGAGAGATTCTGTGTGTGTGTTTCCTCTTCCCTTTCTGCCACAGTAGAGCTGCCGTTGACCTTATCTGGCTCCGTAAACTCTGATGACTCATAAACATTCTTCAGAGCAGAGAAAAGGCAGTGACCAGGACCACCATATCTGGATAGAGCCCGCAAAAGATTAAACTTGTGTGTGTGTGTGTGTGTGTGTGTGTGTGCGCGTGTGTGTGTGTGTGTGTGTTTGTGTGTGTGTGTTTAGGGCAGATAGGCCTGATCTTAGGTTCTCGAGTCTTTGTGGTTAGGAAGAAAGGCTGATGTGCATGTGGTTAATGATTTCCTGAATATGTAGAAATTATCAAACTAGTCTCAGTTGTTAGGCTTGTGCTCCTTGCTCTCTAATGTAAACTAGAATATGATACAATATATATCATAAAGGTGGAAAGGTGGGGAAATTGTTTAATCAAGTTGAAATATTGCCTTGTAATTAAACTCAGAATTTCTGAAAATGTCTTGTTTAAAATAAAAGGACCCTGTTAGAACTTTACTTTTAAGTATCCACTAGTAAAATATTACTAAAAGATTTATCTTAAATATTTAACTTTTCTGCTCAGAGCTGCAGGTCATTTTACACTAACGTGTAATATTTTAGCTCATGCCTGACCAGTGTTACTTTTCCACAGGTCAACTTTCCAGATGTGGAAAAAGTGGAGTGGCTGAACAAGGTATGTTGCTTTCCTATCAGACTTTGCACATGTGCAGCTGTGTATTTCTGCATCAGGAGCTCAAACATTTTTGAGAATCATCTCAAAATGCAGCACCTTGTATGATGTTGGACGGCTCTGCTTCATTTGTCTAAACTCTTAGCAAAGCAAAGGAAACAACAACGATTTCAAGTTAAGGTGTTCATGTTTCACTTGAGCAACTCCAACATCAGCCCCAGTGCCTCGCCTTTAACATGAAGATATAGAACACTTGTGTGGACTTTAAGTGACCTGGCTCCCCGATGCAGCCTCTCCATCAGAGCAGATTATCTACTGGTGTAATTAAGAGGCAGGGAGAGTGGCCCAGATCATATCGCAGGAACTCTTTGTCTCTGTCAGTACAGTAACCTTGCATCAGCATAGGGCAAGTGTGGATATGAATACTAATAATGCAAAACTCCCTTCTGGAGCGAAAAATGTAATGAACTCAGTGACAGAAACCCAGACTGTAGGATGGCAATTTGCTGACCTCATCTTTCACCAGCCCACGTCTCTCCTTCAGACTTCTTGACATGTGATCCTGCTGCTCACACTCAACTAAACAAACATCCATCAGCCCTGAAATGTTCTCACCTTTCACTATGTTTGACAACTTGTCTAACTGCAAAGACAAGGAGCTGGTAATGTCTGTGAGTAACGCATATGAAAAAGCCTGTGAGGAGTTGTAGAATGCATCATTCCTAATTAAATGTCTACATAATTGTATCATAAATAACGTGTAGGATACTCTCCTGTAGCAGTAGCCTGTTAGCATCAGTCTCATGAAGAGTTTGGAGGTCAGAAGATCAGTGGACTTGGCGCCTCACTCTCACACCTCACGCTGAAATGCTGAAAGTAACACCAGTGTTGAGGGTGTGTGGTGTGATAACACTGTTACACTGATTCAATCATCACATAGAATCAATGCAAATTAATATATCAAATTAAAGCTGCAAGCAGCGTTGGGCGGGCCCTCAAACTTGCGTCCGGGTGTGAGCCGGCCGCGTTGCATATTCTGGAGCTCTGCCGGTGCGGCTGTGAATTTTCTATGCGGTTCCGACGCTGCACGAAGGTGTTATATGTCACTTCCTGTGTCCCCTATGTGGAGCTATATAGCACTTGGCGCTATGAATATAAATCGGTATTGGCATGTAGATGTGTTCGGGGCGGGAGACTTATCAAGCACGTAAATATTTGTGCAGATGTGCGGCGGGGGCTGCTTCGTTAAAGGTCACTATCTGTTGCCAGCAGGTGGCGCTATGACTGTGGGTGAATGTCGGCATGTACATGTGTTCAGGGCGGGACTCTCATCCTACATGTACAGTTTGGTGCAGATGTGAGCATGTACACTGAATTTATAATAACTTCCTGTTTCATGGCGAATCATCGACGCCACGGACACGCCCATTGACGAAAACTCACAGATAGCACAACTGTTCATCATCAATGCCTTTAGAAGGCACAGCAGAAATTTGAAGTCGATCGGACTAAACACCTAGGAGGAGTTCGTTAAAGTACGGAGTGTGTAAATCATCCAAAAATGGCCGTAAAATTCAAAATGGCCGACTTCCTGTTGAGTTTAGGGTATGGGTTCTTGAGCCTTTTTTGTGCGTCTGGACATGATACATGTCCCCAGAAAATTTCGTGCATGTAGGTTGAACGTGGACGAGGGGCTAATTTTTTCCAATTTTCTAGGTGGCGCTAGCGAGTCATTTTGCCATGCCCATGCGCGAAACCCATAAAATACGAAGTTTTTCACCACTTCTGACAAGTGTGCAAAGTTTGGTGAGTTTTCGAGTATGTTTAGGCCCCCAAAATTGAGCTTACTTTGCAGAAAAAAGAAAAAAAAATCTTTACAATTTCAATATCCCTATTGAAATTGTAAAGATTGTTTTTCACGGTTGTGCTCGGGCCCTAATAATAATCTTTACAATTTCAATAGGGACCTCGCACGGTTCGTGCTCGGGCCCTAATAATAATCTTTACAATTTCAATAGGGACCTCGCACGGTTCGTGCTCAGGCCCTAATAAAATGCGTTGCTTTAGTGGTTTGGATTTCAGGGTAACGCTTTATTTTATGGAGCCACAATTTCTGAAAATTGCCTTTACAATTTCATAGGAAGTTTCCTGGAAAGAGTTACCTTTCCATCCCCCGCCGCACGTTTTACCTACATGTATGAAATTTCTGTGGGCACATGTATCATGTCCAGACGCACCAAAAAGCCTCTTGGAGCGATGCCCTAAACCCAACAGGAAGTCGGCCATTTTGGATTTAATGCTAATTTTTGCCGATTTACACACTCCTCCTAGGGATTTAGTCCAATCAACTTCAAATTTCTGCTGTGCCTTCTAAAGGCATTGACGATGAAAAGTTGTGCTATCTGTGAGTTTTCGTCGATGGGCGTGTCCGTGGCGTGGCGTGGCGTCAAAGATCAACTCAGGACACAGGAAGTTGTTGTAACTTCAATGTACATGCTCACATCTGCACATACATTTACGTGCTTGATAACTGTCTTGCCCCGAACACATCTACATGCCAATATTAATTTATATTCATAGTGCCAAGTGCTATGTAGCGCCACAAAGGGGACACAGGAAGTGACGTATAACACCTTCATGCAGCGTCTGAAGCGCGTAGCAAATTCACAGCCGCACTGGCAGAGCTCCAGAATATGCAACGTGGCCACCTCACACACCGACGTGCTACACGTGCGAGGGCCCGCCCAACGCTGCTTGCAGCTTTAATGTTGAATTATGCTTGTTCCTGTAGACACATTTTACATTATTCACTGTGCACTGACTACAATAATCTCTAGGTTACACTAACAGTTATTATGAATTAATATTTAAGTGGATGTGTATCAATTGTACACAGTCCCTATAATATGGAGTGGCAGGGTCGCCGGTTCGAGTCTAGCTTGGACCAGAGGTGTGTGGACTGGTAGCTGGAGAGGTGCCACTTCACTGAAGGTGGCCTTGAGCAAGCCCCTGAACCCTTAACTGCTCAGAGTGCTGCACTGAGTGGCAGCCCCCTCGCTCTGATCCATGTGTCTGTGCATGTGTGTGGATGTGTGGACATTGGATGTGTAACAATTGTACACAGTCCCTATAATTTGGGATGGCAGTAGCTCATTCCATAAGGATTAGCTGGTAGTTGGACAGGTGCCAGTTCACCTCCTTGAGCAAGCCCCTGAATGTGTATAATATACTGACATTAACAACAGAGTGAAAAAACATTGAATTTCCCCTTGTCAGACAAGTCTGTTGTCTTCTTCTATGTCTTCTTCTTCTTCTATAATCAGCGCCAAATAAAGGGCTTGCAATTATTTTTTCTTTTAAAATTTAAATTCAGTTGCAAGATGTTCATTTTGCAACTGGATGGCAATTAATTATTTATTTCATAACCACTCTGCTGAATTATTATTTAGATTTCTGCCTCTATCAGGTGTGTTTTTTTGCTAAACAGTCTCTGAAAAGCCTTTTAACTACAAGGCAAACAGTCTGTGGTCATGGCAATGTGTGTACCTGTGTTGATGGTTCTTTCTTATTTGCTGTAATGTTCTGGTAAATACGTTCACAAGAAGTGCTTCGCTATGACTAAGCATCTACACAAATGCTAATTCATTGTTACTCAGAATTATACTACCATGGATGTAAACATGAACCACATTTGATGACTTGTATTTATTCAACACTTTACACAATTGTGTCATTGCCATGTTCAAATCTGCCTAGAAAAATAATTAATGACCATATGTTCTGTCATGTAGATCTTGCAGCAGGCTTGGCCCTTTATAGGCCAGTATCTGGAGAAGCTGCTGGTGGAAACCATTGCTCCTGCCATCCGTACCGCCAACATTCATCTGCAGACTCTCAGCTTCACCAAGGTCAACATAGGAGACAAGGTATCTTAATGGCCTGTCGTAAAAAGGAGCAATTTATTCTGTAAATGTTCCACGACCGAGAAAATACAGTGGGACCCGGAGTATTAATGTGGGTAATATGTATGTGGTAATGCAGGGCTGGTATTACAAGCATAAAGATGGATGATTTCATCACAGCGAATGATAATCTTCATGTGTGTCTTTGCTAATGTGGTTAGCCTTATTTGCTTTGTGTAACAGCTGCTGTTGTGTTCACAGGCTGTGAAGGTAGTTGGTGTAAAGGCTCACACAGAACACGATAAAAAACAAGTTATGTTGGATTTGTACCTGAGGTAATGCATCACAACTTATTTTGTTTCATTATTTCATACTGTTACTAGTGTATAAGTAACCAGCTAGTCAACTCAGACACTGAAATATTCCTGTGTTACTATAAAGTGTCTTGCACTAGAGCATGGTTTGTTCTTATCTCAGAGAAGATCATTGTTTACTTTACACAAAAAAGGGAAACGACTCTATCATAAGTCGTATCAGCTGATTCCCTTGGTTAAACATGTATCTCTAGACTTGTCACTGCTCTTCTACTTGCAGCTATGCCGGGGATGTCGAGATTAATGTGGAAATCAAAAAGTACTTTTGCAAAGCCGGAGTGAAAGGAGTACAGGTATAAGATGAAATATTAAGATATTCTTATATTAGTCATTGATAAGCGGCCTGAAAACATCCTTTCAATATTACATTTTATGTTTGTAGCTCCATGGGAAGCTGCGTGTGATCCTCGAGCCTCTGATCGGAGACATGCCACTGGTTGGAGCCATCACAATGTTCTTCATCCGCAGGCCTGTGAGTGTAGCGCCAGTGAAGCGCATCTGATTACTTTCTGGTTTTGCACTGCATCACTATCTGAGGTGTAAATGTATGTATTCATATGCATTTTATACTTGTATCTGTGTCATAGAAACTGGACATCAACTGGACTGGGCTGACCAACCTGTTAGACATCCCTGGGTTGAAGTAAGTCTATGTGGTAGAGCTCTGTGTAGATCTCTGTTAGGGTGTGGCCACATTGATCCGTCTGGTGTTTGTTTTTAGTTGTTTTTCAATGAGGAGTGCCTGTTTGTGGAGTAGGGCAGATGAAGTGTTGGCATGCAGAAACGTTTTGGGGGGCTGCACTTTTGGAATTGATGGATGCATTTAAGATAATTTATTATTTATTTAGCCACTACGATCTTTTCTGTTCAGTGACGGATCTGTGCTCACATCCTTAACGGGTAGGTGTGGCAATATCCTATATTTTTGTTTGTTGTCCACAAATCCTTTTGCAAAGACTAAAACCAACAATGAACTGATCCTACTAACAAGTTGCCAAAGCCTGATATATCTTATTCCTATGTACCACTGAGCTCCATTGTTATCCAAAAACGATTGATAAAGTCACGCTGTTCCACTGGGTGACATGTTCCTTCATTACGATGAACATGGGCACTGTGGTTTATTTTGAGTCAATCCCCCTCCCACACACACACACACACACACGCACACACACACACACACACACACAGTCCTGCTGCCTTAAATATTCAGTAAAGCACCAACTGTGTGTTAATCTGCATCCAAAAATAGTCTCCACTACTTACTCCTGTTTGAGTAACCTATATTAAAAACTGTTTTAGGAAATTACCTTTCCTTTTTTAATAATAAAAGTATAAACTTGTGATCCCTTTTATTAAAAATGTACGTCTGTAGTCGAACTAAATGGTGTTGGGGCTGAGAGTACCACAGAGAGGGGAGAGTACTGACAGACAGAAAAATAAATTGTTGGTTTTGTTCTTTTCACAGCGTTTGTTGATAATAAGAAAAATATTGAACAATGCCAGCCTTATCCTGTAACTTGTTAAACTCTATGCCATACTTGTGTGTTATTCAGTATGTACTGTATATTATGACATTGCATTTATATCAAGGTAGTTTTAGGGCCCATTGTCTAAGGTCAGACTGCAGACAATGTAGAATCAACGATACAATTATAAATAGAACATGTATTCCGTGTAATGGTATTGTGGCTGATTCTACACTGTGTGTGTTATGGTCTTATTCAGTATACTTCTGTGCAAATACAATTAAAGCATTGTCAGAGGTGTAACGTTTGTTGCTGACACATGAGCTCTCCCTGGCAATACTTTCAATGACAGCTTGTCATTATTTTTTAATTGTATTCCTCTTTTAGATGACATTAGCCAACATGATTTCACAGAAAACCTGTCCTCATCTTTAGCCAATGGGTGCTTCCTGTTGGTTCTGCTGCTGAGAACCTGAATATCATGTTGTTTATGCATGTTCATATGACCAGCAGTAGTGTATAGCCTCTGTCTGTCTGTGAGTTCCTCCCATTGTGTGTCCCCAACATCATCCTGGCATTCATTTGCAGTGCCATGTCGGACACTATGATAATGGATGCAATAGCCTCCCACCTGGTGCTCCCCAACCGTCTCACTGTTCCCCTGGTGGCCGACCTGCACGTTGCTCAGCTCCGCTCCCCTCTCCCAAGGGTAACTGTCTCAATTATGAATGGCCTGGAGAAAT
This sequence comes from Micropterus dolomieu, assembly GCF_021292245.1. Classification (NCBI taxonomy): domain Eukaryota; kingdom Metazoa; phylum Chordata; class Actinopteri; order Centrarchiformes; family Centrarchidae; genus Micropterus; species Micropterus dolomieu. The sequence continues at coordinate 17,970,616 of NC_060157.1, read as the reverse complement.
ATGAACCCACACAGACTGAAGCAGATCTGTCTCAGCATGTACATTCTAAACAAACACATAGCCTAAAAAGTCATATGGCAAATTCACATTCGAATCTAAACAATGGAACCATGTTTTGTGACAAAGCTTGTTGACAAACATTTTGCTTTTCTTTGTGTATGCATGTAATTTGCTGCATGTGTATGCACATGCTAGGGAGTTGTGCGTATCCACCTGCTGGAGGCTGAAGACCTGACTGCCAAGGATACAGTCATCAAAGGCTTAATCGATGGGAAGTCGGACCCGTATGCCGTTCTGCGTGTAGGAACCCAGATCTTCACCTCTCATCACGTGGACAGCAACCTGAACCCACAGTGGAGAGAGATGTATGAGGTGCGAGGGGCTGGGAGGGGAGAAAATATAGCAGTAACTGAGCTGTAAGAAGCACAAGATATACACTATGGTTTTGTCTTGATATTCAAATGCTGCTCTCCCCACCAGTTTGTGCACTAAAAGTTGTAGCTTGGTGTTGGTGTCCTGGCTTTATACGGAATGCATAGGGAAGTATTTGGTAGTAAATATGTCATTGGCTCAGAAATAAACAGTTTTGTGGAGATCTTATCTACTTATATGGTAGCAGGAAGCCCCTGTTTCTGAGATAAGCAGCACCAGCAAAATTTGCTTGCTTGCTTAATGGTTAATGAAATTTGAGCCAACAGTGAATAGATATTAAATTATTTACTTAATTATCTACCAATAGTGAAATGTTCTTACCATTGTGATTCTGTTTGCATGTCCTTGTGTTATTGTGTCGTGGGTGCTTGTATCTTTATTTGTATATTTGTTGTGTGTATTGCATATTGGTCCATTTATATGTGTGTGTGTGTGTGTGTCAGGTGATTGTCCATGAAGTACCTGGTCAGGAGTTGGAAGTGGAAGTGTTTGACAAAGACCCAGACCAGGATGACTTCCTGGGGAGGTAGCTTATACATTCTCATTCATTTACTCTGTATCTACGTGCTTCTCATGTCATTTCCATCTCTGCCATTGCCATGTTGGGCCATGATTCTGTTGAAATTTGAACTCCTTAGTCTCTTTGATTCATGGTTTCATTGATTCCCTGTCTATCTTTCTGTTTCAGGGTCAAAGTGGATCTTGATATTGTAAAGAAAGCAAGGATTGTGGATGATGTAAGTAGGAGTGTTTGTATATTTACATTTTTGTCAGTATTTTATATACTACATTTATACATTATTTCTCACTCAGATCATATAATAAACAGCGAGCACAAGAATGCAGTTGTTATTTTGCCTCACTCTGGAAAAGATCTGAGTAAGGTTGCAGCAATCCTGTAAGCATGTGACTTTGCCGACCCATGTGCCTCCTCGTGATCTGCTCTGATCTTTTTCTATCCTGCCATCAAGTCAAAGAAATCAGCCAGATGAAAAGAATGTCTGCTTTATGAGCCCTCTGCTTTTGTAAACAGTGGTTCAATTTGAAGGACGTCCCATCCGGCAGCGTTCACCTCCGGCTGGAGTGGCTCTCTCTGCTGTCCTCTGCTGACAGACTGAGTGAGGTGAGTCTAATGGTAATGTTTGCCCAGTCAGCAGCAGGGCTTTGGGTAGTGACGTGGACAGACATGGTACACTGTTAAGTATCAGATAATTATTTTTATATTTTGTTATATATTTGTTTATTTATGGCATTTGACAGTTTGTAAATGACCAACTTTTACCCAAATTTACAAAAAGCTGTAATTTGACTTTAACTAGTTTATTTAACCAGAAAAGATTCAATATCTCTTTTTCATGAGTGTCTTTGACGGGATAGGCGGCAATAACGAGTAATGGAACATAAAACAGACACAAAACATAAAATATGTTGCAGGTCAGACATGTTATGTAAAATCATTAATAAAGAATAACATAAAAATTACATTCTAGAAATAATCTATTGGGTTCAGTCTGCTTGGGTTGGGTTAAGATGGCTCGATGTACTCCAGGTTTTATGATGGCTTGTGTAGTTGGTTTTAGCAAGTGTTTTTACATATTTTTGTCATATGACTTATGGATTTTATCATGCTTTATTTATTTTATGCCTGGGTGTTGTCACCTGATTGCATGTTTTGTTTTTGTTGCTTTAAGTTCAACTTAAAGACAGCCTGAGAGGAATCTAAAAACATCAGTCAAAATAAATAAGACCAAAACTGTCAAACAGTGAATCAATAACACATTGATTATATAAACAGTAAATTTGTTGGTGGCCACTGGTTGGGCTTTTACTGTACTTATATCATTGTGTTCGTTGTTCTTCTACCAGGTGATCCAAAACAACAAGAACTTGACCAGTAAGACAGCTGATCCCCCATCTTCCGCCATCCTAGCCATCTACCTTGATCAAGCTCACGAACTGCCTGTAAGATTATCATTATTTAAAGAACTCTATCATCAGGCATGTATTACATTTTCATCTGTTACCTACATCGATGGATTTCATATGTTGTAGATGAGAAAAGGCAATAAGGACCCCAGCCCAATGGCGCAGATTTCCATTCAGGATACAACTAAAGAGAGCAAGGTAAGGATAAAACTTTGTCTTTGTACATTGAACCAAACTCTGAGCGTAGTTAACGTTTTCCCCTCTCTTCCGAAGACTTGCTATGGAACCAACAGCCCTGTGTGGGAGGATGCCTTTACCTTCTTTATTCAGGATCCCCGCAAACAAGACATCGACATTCAAGTAAGTTATTATCAGTAATGACTGAACACACCAAGTAAGATAGCTGCAAAGATTGTACATACTATTACACCCAAGGTGTCGAGATAATTTGTTAACTTAACACCTTCCTGATTTTCCTTCTGATTTTAATTGTTTCCTCTCATTCTGTAAAATGCACTCTCCTAATTTTAACCTATTTATTTTCCCTTCATGATGTTTGCCTTTCCTGCTGCTTTTATCCTAACTCCACATCTTCTGTTCCTTTGTTTTTCAATCAGGTGAAAGATGATGACCGTGCTCTGACCCTGGGCAGCCTGACCATCCCTCTGAGCCGTCTTCTCGTGGCCCCTGAACTCACAATGGACCAGTGGTTCCATCTGGAGAATTCTGGTTCTGCCAGCCGCATCTTCGTCAAAATTGTGCTTAGGGTTGGTATTTCACACATATTGACATAGACAAAAGTGTCGGGTAGTGTAGTAAATAAGTAAAATGTGGATTCAAGCCCTGGACAACAATCAACCCAGCTAAAAGTGTCTGTGTGAAAGACAGTGAAATCTGACCAGCTTCCATAGGACCGCTTTGGCCTCGAGAGGCTCTCATGAGGCACATGCATAGGTACTACACACACACACACACACACACACACACACACACACACACACCCCAACCATGGTTCAGTTATCCATGTCTATTATCCATGGAAATGAGACAGCACGAGATTAAAGAATGTAAGACATTGGAGAGGTCATTGTTACGACCTGGCTTGTTAAGGAGAGCAGTAACATGTGATTGGGACTGAAAATGAGGTGGAATATGACAACTGGAATGGTTCTGGTTAATGTTATGTATTTAATTAACCAAGAGAGAGCGCTTGCACAAGGAAATGCAACAGAAAAAGGGCTATACAGGTGCTGACAAACAACCATTTACAATCCATCTTCCAGTATCTTCAACCAAGTCCAGTTGCCCTTGACTTTAACCTTCGTTGGATAACTATAACCTGGATGACTGAGAATCATCATAGACAACCATTTACAAGTAAAACAAAAGGTGTTCTTATCCAAAGACTTTTAAGTTAGCTCTTGGCTCAAAATATACTAAGGAACAAAAAGAGGTCAGCACCCATAAGCTTACAAAAGACAAATAAAGAAAACAAACCAACAGTTATTCTGCAAACTCAGAGGTCTCAAATTAAGGAGTGTCCAACACTTGGCACACTACAACAAACAAGGTGAATTACAAAGGGCCAAAAGCACTGACTGAAGTCACTCTGACAGGCAACACTACAAAATACAAACTCTCTAAATACTCTCTACTAAACACAATGAAATGCAACCAACAGCAAGGCAAACTGATCACTGGTTCACAGCCGCCCTGAACTGCAGACACACAAACTATTTAAGGTGCAGCTGGGGTTGATTGGAGACTTCTGATTGACAGGTTCAGTCAGATCATAGCAACACCAATCACCGACCCCAGTGAGCAGCAACCAGGAAGTAGGCGGTCTCATCTCCAGAGGGACCAATCCTCGCCGATTCACGGATTCACACTGGATTAGCATAAACAGCAGAATCTCTAGTGGGAACAACAAAACTAATACACTCCTTAACGTTACGTGCCTGAAATTAACCCTAACCCAATAAATGAAACCTAAAGTACATCATCCACGTTTCTTCTCTCTGCCTCATCTTTCTGTCCTAGTGAGGACAAATACTCCTCATAAATTCTGAGACAGAAAAATAGGGACACAGAAACCTGCATTTTATCTGTCTGTTGGTAAGAAGCATGAACAAGTGTTCTTCTTCTGCTTGACAGTTGCTCACCGTTACCTGCAGGGACGTGCACAGGAATTTTGAAGGGCAGTTGCTCTGACCTGAAAAAAGGCACCCCCCCCCCAAATAAAAAACAAACAAAAAAACATGGGCTATATGAAGGACTGAGAAAAAAACATTTTTTTATTAAAAAATATACAAAAAGTAAAAACACTTAAATACAGCACTCAATAACCTAAACTACTATTAATAACAAAACAGAAAAACATGACTCGAGTCATGAAAAAAGAGTTCCTTATATTATTGTTTATTGTTTTTTTTTAATCATTATTATTTTTTATTTTTTTTCCTTTTTTTTTTTTTATTTGAAAATAAATAATCTAGATTGAATTGACAGATGGGGAAAACTCGCTTCTAATAAAATATTAAATAAAAAAACGCTTAGATTTCGGAAAAAAATACAATCCTTTTTTAACCTTTTGGCTTCCCGTACATTCAGTTGCGCTTCTAGCTCGTATTCACTTCGGTTGGTACGTATCACGTATGGTAACTGGGCAAAACTACGCATGATTTGT
>NC_060157.1:17932661-17965472 GCF_021292245.1 Micropterus dolomieu | reverse complement strand
AATAAAATATTAAATAAAAAAACGCTTAGATTTCGGAAAAAAATACAATCCTTTTTTAACCTTTTGGCTTCCCGTACATTCAGTTGCGCTTCTAGCTCGTATTCACTTCGGTTGGTACGTATCACGTATGGTAACTGGGCAAAACTACGCATGATTTGTTGTAGTATGATTGCATAAAGGAAGGAAACAGGAATTCCGGTAGGGAACAGAATCGACTGACGTGCAGGCAGCGCTGCAGCAGTGCAGCCACTTAAACAGAGTTTGCCCTTCCCCTACTGACTTTCACTTTCGGTGCCCGAATGGAAGTGAATGAGGCTTTGCGATCGCGATTATTTTTTTATTTTATTTTTTTTTCTCGGAAGGGCGAGTCGGAAGGGCAACTTGAGTCAGGAAAGGCAAACGGGCAGTTGCCCGGGCAACCAGAGCAACCCCCCTGTGCACGTCCCTGGTTACCTGTTTTTTTTCCACCTAGGTTTTGTGGCTAAGCTATGATGCCACCCCTACAACTCCGTCTCCTCGGCCTTCAGACTCTGGGCCCGGGATGGGTCAGGGGGGAATCGCATCAGAGCTGAACCCTATGGGCCCCGGTGGATTAGGTAAACCTCAACCAACACGACCACAGCACACCACGCCCGACCCAGAGTTTGCAACAGAGGTAAAAACTATTACTTGGAGTCTAAAAGCAGCACCACACCATGCCTCTCACACATAAAAACTATATTAGCTTTCCTTGTCCTTGTTCTGCCCACAGGGAGTGCTGCGTATCCATCTAGTGGAGGCCCAAAACCTGATAGCGAAGGATAACTTCATGGGGGGCATGGTGAAGGGGAAGAGCGACCCCTACGTCAAGATCCGTGTTGCTGGTATCACTTACCGTAGCCACACCATTAAAGAGAACCTCAATCCCATCTGGAATGAACTCTACGAGGTATTACCTTTGTTTAATGCTCCCTCATCTGATGAAATTATTTGGTTTCAAACCATATTTTCCCCCCTCATGATTTAGGTGATTTTGACTGAGCTTCCAGGTCAGGAGATCCAGTTTGAGTTGTTTGACAAGGACCTCGATCAGGATGATTTCCTTGGAAGGTGCGCCCTGACAAATAACAAATACAAATAAAACTTTTGCTGTATATCTGGCTACATGGCTCTTAGAACTTAAGGAAAATTGTTACGTTTCTTAATTCACAACAACGTGCTGGCATAGTGAAGGCAGCATTGGCTGTGGCAAAAATATATAAATGAAAAGGGGGAGAAAGTATTGATTGAGTCCTGTTTTTGCAGGTTCAAGCTTAGCCTACGAGACATCATCAGCGCACAATTCATCGATATGGTGTGTGACACATAGTTGAAATAATTTGAACAGATAATTTAACAAACAATATTAACATTTATATTTAAATCATACACTCTTGGACTCTTGTTACAGTGGTACACTCTAAATGATGTGAAGTCAGGTCGAGTTCACCTGGTGCTGGAGTGGCTGCCCAGAGTCACTGACCTACCCAGACTGGAGCAGGTAAGATATTTACTCTGTTATATTTTTTAATCTCTTTTTATTTGGATATACCAAGCTGACATACAAATAATGTAGCAATTGTAACAATACTTCTTGCCTGTCCATGCCTTTTATAAACATTTGCAAAAAAAAATAAATAAATAAAGTAATAATAAATAACACAAAAGTAAATAAGTACAAAAAATTTATGACTTATAATAAAGACGCAGGTATTAAAATTAAAGTGCATAATAAAAGGGCAAAGCTAGGTAGAACCTCAACCTTGGATGTGTAACTTACCTTTATGATACTAAATTCTCTTTTTTTTAAATGAAGTTACTCACATTAGAAAGTTACTCACATTACAAATATGGACTTGCAGGATTTATATACAAGAACCAATTCCCCCATAGTTTTACAAACCTAACTTAAACCTGCAGTCGTAAGGAGAAAGTTGTTCTTTCGTAATAAAAATATCATAAATTATATCAATCCAATCATCAGTTGAAGGTATTTTTTTCTAATAATGCAGTTTCTGCATACAGCACTTAACAATCAAAACTTAAAAAGTGCAACTGCAAAGCAAAAAAAATCCAAAGCAACGGTTCAGTGCAATTTGTATTATATGATATTTGAATTTGTACCAAATCAAGTAAATATCTTACAAAGTTAAATTTTTTTAGTATGAAATTCTGTGTTTCCTTGATGAGCCTCAGCTGAGTGACACTTTGCTTGTAGATTTGTTTCTGGCTGTGACACAATAAGATACACATTTGATTTGTCTAACGCAGTCTGCTGAAGCCTAACTTCAGCTGAACTTTAGAAAGCATTCTTTGCACAGAATGGATACTGGGGATTTTGTCCCCCATCATTTACAGTGGAGTTGTGCTAGGAAGGCACTGCTTCACAGCCAGTATGTACAGGAGGAATGAAACAGTAACATAAAAAACTTGTACTGTTTTGTAATCTTGCACTGTGAGAGCCTGGTACCTTATTTTCTAGCATTGTTGTTTGGTTGCTGTGGCAGATACAAACAGTTTTTAATAAGCACGAAAGTGAAATTATCTTTGCAGATGCTTTGTGTAGATTAATTTTTTTGTGTTTATATCTTCATTGATAGTGTTGTGAAGGAAATTTCAACCACAACTTTCTTTTTGCACAATAAGCCTTAATAAAACTCTCACTCTCTACCTCTTATTATAAATATACATAAACAATATCTTCCCAATTCCCACAGATCCTGCAGTACCAATCCCAGCAGTCGTACCAGAACAAGGTTGTGCCATCAGCGGCTGCGCTATTTGTGTATGTCGAGCGTGCCCATGGACTGTCGGTGAGATGAAACCTATGAGTCCTTGCGGTTCTATGAGTTGTTAATTGTGATGTGTTTTTCCTCACAGTACAATAGTTGCTTTTTACTCGTAGTGTATTGCATTAAACACTGTAGTGTCCCAAATAGCTTCATGTTCATTTATACATTAAGTCAGGGGTGGTGTGTTGTGTGTTTTAAATTTAGTAGATGCTGTTGACAAAATTTTTGTATTTAAAATATTCTTTCTGTGTAATTTCAGCTGAAGAAGAGTGGAAAGGAGCCAAAAGTTGGGGCTGAAGTTATCCTCAAAAGCGTTTCAAACAAAACCAAGGTAGGACGACGACTTCGACTTAGATGACCTTCCGAATGCAACACAAAAAAGAACTGCTGTTTGAAAAGACATTCACTTCTCCTGTTTTCCCAAGGTTTGTGAACGTTCCACATCCCCTCGATGGGATGAAGCCTTTCACTTTTTGGTTCGCGACCCCAGAGATGAAACACTCACAGTGAAGGTCAGAGTCCTTAACGGCATCTGTATTTCCACTTTTTGTCTGAACCATGTAGCCTTAAAGCAGATGAAATGAAATCATACCATTTATTACATATCTATGTGTTTGTGTATGTTTGTATCTAGCTCTCTCACAGCTGGGGCCAGGCCCTTGGGTCCCTGACACTTCCTCTCAGAGAGGTGTTGCTTGAGCCGGGCTTAGTGCTGGACCGCTGGCTCAATCTGGATGGAGCATTGCCAGAAAGCCAGATACTACTGAGGGTCACCCTCAAGGTACTAACACTATATCTTTTATGGCTCATTTTCTTCACATTACCAACATGTTGCAGTATGTGCCCATGTAAGTAATGCCCTGATTTGATATTACTTCTGTACTGTATCACCTTTTTGCAGCTTAAAGGTATTTCCCTGAATAGAGCCAATATTGCAATGAACTGAATACTGTACTTAACAGCATGCTGTAACAAAATCTGCTCACAAATAAACAGCTGTGCAGCACTTCTTCCTGATTATCATGTGACATAGACCAAAAAGATAAGAGATTTCTTTAACAGTGCCTCTGAATTTATCACTCACTTTAGTAAAGTGAGTTTTGCTAAGTAGATAAGGTTGAAGCAATAGTTATCTGTCTCTCATATCGGTAGTTTAGCTTAGCACAAAGACTGGTGACCTCGTTGTGACGATGGTGACAGTGAAGACCGCTGGAGGTTACTAACTTTAACTTAATATTTACTGTTCAGACATGAGAGTGGTATCAATCTTATAATCTCATAATCAGACATCAAATAAAAGATTATTATGCGGCAGCAATGTCATGCTTAGCTATGACTTATATCTCCGTATGTCTTGTAGATCTTGGACACTCAGCTGGCTGTGTGCCGTAGGGCTCCAGGGGAGGTAGGTAATGACGCCGGCGTGGAAGAGGTCGTTCCCAGATGGGTTCCTTCCCATCTGGACCTCAGACACCGAAGTGGATTCGCCATGTGAGTCACACACGCTAGCATTAATGCCCCATTGTGTAGTCATCAGAGTTTCCTTTGTGGACTGTTTTCCAGTTTAATTCATCCTGGTTTGTGTCTGTTTTGCCTTAAGTATTTAAATAATCACATTTCTTACACTGTTTCTTTAGAGCTGGTGATAACGGAAACGCAACAGGCCAGGTGAAGCTTACCATCGGCTACTCCACAGAGGAGTGCAGGCTTTTCATCACAGTTCACTCCTGCAGGTATCTATATGACAGATGTTACCTCTTTATCAGGACATGTTTGACCTGGACCACTCTGTATCATGTTCATAACGCATGTTGTGAATGTGATCACTGTATATACCCACAGATCCCTGGCAGCCTGCTCCAAGGACGGTGCGGACCCGTATGTTTCCTTCATCCTGCTGCCTGACAAGAAGGCTACCACCAAGAGGAGAACTACCACGAAGAAGAGAGACCTCAACCCAGAATTCAACGAGAGGTTAGATAAACAAACGAGACACTTATAATAGCAGAGGAAAAGCGAAGACATCAATTTACTTTCCCCTTCTTTCTCTCTCTTTCCGTAGGTTTGACTTTGATTTCTCTCTTGAGGAGTCCATACAGAGAAGACTGGATCTGTCTGTGAAGAACAGCGTCTCTTTCATGAGCAGAGAGAGGGAGCTTATCGGCAAGGTACACATCATCAGTCACGTTAATTATTTCCTTGGTTTTGACGTGGTGATTATGACTCTTCTCCTTGTTGTCCTCAGTTGCAGCTGGACCTGGACCAAATTGACCTCAAGACTGGTGTCACACAATGGTAATAATCTTATCAGCTACTGAACAAAATTAGGAATTTGTATCAACAAATTCATGTTCAAATGTTACTTTCTTCATGATTGAACAACAAATGATATCCCTTCTGTTTTTCCAGGTATGATTTGGTAGCCGAGACCAACTAGAAGAATCAATGGCTGGTCTTAAGTAATATATCATTAAGTGTCGCTTCCGTGGTCTGTGATTTGTGTGTTTGTGTATTCAGCTTAAATTAAATTTCCACCATCACTGAAGAAACGATGACATATCTGCTCATCAACAACACAGTCCATCAGTATTTATGAGAAGAAACTTTACATGTAGCTTGTCATCCGTAAAGTGTTAAATGTGGTGAATCCATGCTGTCTTGGACAAATTCTTCAGTAGAATATTTTGGCTGAATAGATATTTGATAATAATGCAACTATGTTGCGCAACCTACCAAGTTTATATATTCAAAAATATGTCAAAGTCCTCTTTGAATTTAATTATAAAAGGGCTTATGATGTGGTTGATATTCTAAGGTATGACAATGTTTCATGGATTTACAGCATCCAACACAATTAAAAGAGATTCCTTTACAATTTATTTTTTACAATCTTCAAATAATTCCCAAATATTACTTTGTTTATATACGTTTATATTATTGCCTTAAGTATTACAAAACTGTGCACAATTTGTCTGTGTTTATGAATTATGTTCCAAATGAAGTTTTATATGTTTTAACCAGAGCTCTCTTGAAGTTGCTTTTATAAATCAAAAGTATTACAAACCTAGACCCTCACGTTTACCACTGAAAACAGAGGTATTATACTGTAAGCAGAGTCTAAATCACTGTGCTTTTATGAAGAGAAAACTTTGTAGATACTGAAAACACATTGCTGGTGTTCTTGCACCCATGCTTCTTTGTGTTAGTATATGTTTGTAGCGCTAAATGCAGCAGGCTGACTCTGTCAGCTGTGTTTATTCTTAGTTTTTCAAGCAAAACAGTTATGACCTTACAAGAAGCAAAGCAAGCAAATAGTGTACACCAGCAGTGTACCTCACCACAAAGGCGCGGACACTGATTTGGGGTAATGGAAAGAAAATTGGTGTCGGAACTGAAGAAGAAAACTGCTGAGCTTTGACATTATTTGAAACATATCATCATGTATCTGCTGAAGTTGTTGATTAAAGTTTGCACTCTCATGAATCAAACCAGTTTTGTGACTTTTCTTGTGTGTAATAGTTGTAAAACATAATTGTGACATATTTCTTACATATTTGGAGGTTTTGGTGGAATGCCATACTCATATTTTCCCACCAGGTGACGATCAAGCGCTGACAACCCCTCACTTTTCCATCCAGCTGGGCTCGCTGCCTACAGATGTGAGGGGGCGGGGCGGCAGAGATGACGTGATTGACAGGTCTTTTTGCCAACAGGGGCGCCGTCTCCCCCAGCTAGGGGCGGGACCAGAGAAGAAACCCCTGCCCTCTGAGTGGAGGCAGCAGCAAAGAGCTTAATCAGGATCACACAACAATAATGAATGGAAACACGTCGTAGCCAAGAAAGTTGAGCAGCAACTAAAAGTAACTGTTAGTCGGCATTTGAAAGTTATCTGTCTCAAGGGGAAATTTGTTGTAAGTAATGGCTTGGCCGGGCAAATTAGAAACCACTTTCTGGAAAAGAAAGCAGCTGTACTTGTATTACTTTTAAAAGTAAGTTTTTGAAGGGAAAGTACAGTGGAGCACACTGTAAACCTGAGCGCGTGAGTACGTGTAAATGGCATTTTGGGACATTAATACGAGACTTCTGCACTGTCAGCTGTTATCTCGGTTCGGAGAAGTGGATTCTTTGGATTAATCCGTTAATGAAACTTTTGGAATACTTGGGTGATTTTTGTTGGATTGTTTTTAACTTGGATTATCATCACTGAAGAAGGCTGAAGGATTTCGAGGTTTGAAGCTGAAGAGGATACAGCACATCTGGGGGAAAATGGGTAATATAGAAAGTGTGGACGGGCAGTCTGAGATGAAGCATCACATCATGCCCCTGAAGGTGCCCATGCCTGACCCCACCGAGCTGGAGGAGAAATTTGCCATTGTTTTGGTAAGTTGTGATCACCTCAGTTTTTCAAGAGATAACTAACAACTTTCAAGTTTGGTCCACTTTTAATTCTAACTTTTAACTCGGATTGAAAACAGTGCCAACCTAAACATTCCCAATGATGGATGGTGTTGTTGCTGTAACAAAAGAGTTGATTATTTTATAACTTACATGAATGTGTACGTGTATTTGCGTTCTTTAATGTCCATTATGAGCTGCTGATATTTTCAATGAAGCGACCTGTGCTGTCCCGCCCCTCATTCTCTGCCCCCGTCTCTCTCTCCTGCGGTTCTTTTGTCTCCCCTAAAGTCAGACAACTCAGCGTTTGGCTGAAGTGGCAAACGGCATGGTGAGAGTGGAGGAAGTGCGGGGGTGCATTATAGGCCTACTGTAGATCCTTGACAGAGCACACATCACGGTATTCTCAGTCTGGGTTTATTTAAAATTTTCTCGCTGCAGGCTAGTCATCTGAAAACAACATTTTCTGAATTCCCCCAAAACTCCCACACCCGAAGAAAAGTTTCTCTACTCCCGTCCCCGCCCTCCTCACTCCACATCAGGCTGGAGTTGAGCTGTCTGAGCACTTTGTAATAATGAGCGCATGGTCAACACCCACTTTTGCGACTATCAACACAGTCAAGTGACTCTGTCATCCTATAGGCCCACGTCAAGGGGACATTTCTTGTATTGGTGCGTAAGGGAATGTACAATTTTACATAAGGAACAATCATAGACGGAGTTCTAGTCTGTCAGGCTGTTATTATTATTAATGACAAAGCCAAGAAGTCGCTGCTGCAGTCAGTCATTGCTAGGGGTGGAAAATATCTAATGCTGGGTCTATAACTGCTGCAGCTGAAACGATTAGTTGCATTAAACAGTCATTCTACACAAAATGAATAATAAAAGTAACTATTTTCATAAACAGAACCACTTTTATTGGCCAGTTATATGTTGGCCCCTTAAGAGGAATAAGCATAATTAACATTGAGGTGATAATTAACAAGCTCAACAAAATAGATAAATAACTACTATGTACAAATATAAATATAAACAAAAACAATAACATATTTCAACAGTAAGACAACAAGACAAGATCATAGTGCAATGGAACAGAGTGCAAAGGATGCTGGTATAAAAGAAATATGATTATGATAATCTATTAATCATTTAAGTCTTTTAAATATCAAACATTCTCTGGTTCCACTCCTGCTCATGATTTACTGCTTTTCTTTCTCTTATGCAGTAGTACACGGAATATTATGGGGGTTTTGGACAGTTGGTTAGACAAGACAAGACATTCAAAGGTGTCACCTTGGGCTTTAGAGACTTGTGATGGGTATTTTTACCTATCTTCTGACACTTTATAGACCAAATTATAAATTGATTAATGAACAAAATAAAAAATGAATCGATAATGAAAAAAATCATTATGTTTTTTACTTTCACTCAAGACTGTCGGATCCAAGTCTTACTGTGAATGAACACCAACACCACTATTGACTTAATTCACAATGTTTTGGTCCTCAGACCTTCATCAGGTGAAGTTCATATCAGTTCATTTGAACTTTACCTGATAAAGGGTTAATACAAGTAATGAGCAGTGGGCTTTTTTCTTGTGACCTATTTCAAATCTTCTGGACCTCATCTTGGGGTAATGTCTGAGAATATAATTACAGTATCATTGCCACTTTGAAGAGCATCACTGAAGAGGACCGGCCTGGACTAGAGATCTGGTTGATAGTTTGTAGAAATTTTAGTCATGCAATATTATTCACAGGTCTCGCATGTGAGTTTCTTATTCAAGTATTCTTTCCACCCACCCCTGCTTCGCTCCACGCTCCATATCCAAACAGAAAACAGAAAGCTCAAAAACATCCCTCCAACTTGTTCCTCTGCTACATTGTAATCGAGTAATCCAGCACCACAGAGGCTTTAAATACATAGACAAAATTCAAAAGGGGTTTTAATGTAGAAAATATTCAACTTGTTTATTTTTTCAGTGGCCTGCAGGTTTCTCACAGGTGCTCATTTTGTGCTCCTCACTCCACATTTCAACATAACACCACACCCCAGCCTTGATTTTCAGCTGTTTAAGACCTTAATTATAGTATCAAGCAGCAAAGAGCAGGGATCTTCACAGCATTACTCAGATAGACTCATTCTTGAACACTTTGTGGACTCTCTATGTTTCTGGAATAAAGCCATCATTTGCTTTGCCAGAGCTATCAGCAGCTACAGAATAAAGCCCTCATATGAAGAGACTAGCGCACCAAGAAGCCATTCACAGCTTGTTTGTTGACTGCTGTGATAAGGCAATTGTACACCGTACTACATGGCATGCACTTTTATGACAGCTCAAGTTGCTTCTCTTCCATGCAGATGACTCATTGCTTGGGAGATTTTTAATGAATGTAAGGTTTTTCCATGTGACTTATGGGTAATGATTTGTAGCTGTAACATATCCCATAAAGAAAAAAAAATCGACATACATTCTGCCTAGAGACTGGAACTGTCTGCAGTTGTTTGACTGCCCTGCAACACAAAGTCAGTCCCTGTTATTATATTCAGCCTTGCAGAGAAGATGATTTCTATGCAAGAGTTGTAGACTCAACACACTTGTGTTTTTTACTGGGGAAAGTTTTCAAGCTCTCCAACCCCACTCCACCCTACCCTATAGCAGCTCCAGATTTCCTTTACTTTGTGAGAGAGAACAACATGCTTGTATATTTTAGTGTTCTTATCAGACAATGGTCTCCTCTCCGCCCTGTTGCCCCTTGTTGCGAGATAAACGTACATCAAACGCTTCTGTCTCCATGGTTGGAGCTCCTCAGGAAGACAAGGCCATCTGTAGTCTGGCACTGGCTATAGATCAGGGGCTGGTTTCACAAAGAGATTTTAGACTAGGCTGTAGTGTTAGGCCAGTCCTAAATTTACCCATAGATTAGTCTAATGCTAGCTAGAGAGTTTCACACAAATAAAGACTTATTTTAAGCCAAAAACTTAGCCACCCTACCACAAGGCTAACTCTGAACCAAAACCCATGTTTCCGTGGTAACAATCAGTGACACCTGAGCGCCCCCTGGGCGCTCCTTCCAAAGTATCATACATGCCAAAAATAGTCTTCACTTTGCTGTATTTGTTAGCAGATACATAATTGGCTTCATTGCTGCCTCCAAAATAAAACACTTTCCATAAATTATATTTTGAAATGGGTAATTTCCCCTCTTCTTGACCGCTGTGCTCCCTCCTGCATGATGGCATGCTGGTGTTAACGGATGTGCCTGCATCTGCACGGTGAGACTGCCCACTTCTTTCAGACACAGCTCACAGACGTCCCACTGGACTGACAGCAGCCCATAATGATGTCATGAGTGCAGCAGCCATTGCCAGTGTAGTAATATCCCGGGGCTAATGACTTTAACAGGGCCGCTCTACTGTAGATGGTCGAGGGGAGTGGAGGAGGGGCGAGACCCCTGGGTTTGCTTCGACTACTTTATGTGGTCTGCTAATAAAATGGTCAGTTCTAACCGGCAGCATGTGCTAAAGGCATCGTCTCCTTCTCGTCTCTTTTGTCCAACATCCTCAGAAACAGCCTCTTCTCTGTCTTTTGTGGCTGGAAACAGCTGCCTGGCATTTTGCTTTCTTCATTTTACAGGGGAAATTGCATTGTAGCCAATGGTCGTTGTGGTTGGTTCGCTTTACAATAAGAACTGTGTTCCTGCAGGCTGCTACTCGTGCATGACATGTCATTAGTTCAGCTAGTGATACAGATCTACCTAGACCTCACAGATAGAAAAGGTAGATGCACAACATAGAAGCCATATATATAAAATTATATCTTGGTCATTGGTAGTATTCTCTTGATAATTTTGACTCTTTCCCCCTCTTTTTGTCCTCACTCTCACTGTGCATGTGTCCTACAGTAAAACCTTCTCCATATGACTCTGTCCTTATGAAAATTATGTTAGACGAGTGAGTGGCACTTTCAAAGGTGCACGTCTGGCCCAGGGATCCTTTTTCAAAGTGCCCGAGCACCAATCCACCACTGGATTCCTGCGGTCTCGTCTAGGCTGAGGCCACAGGAGAACTCAGAGAGGGAAAATTCCCTTTGAACTGGCGGTCTGCCACTGTTCTTGGTCGTAATGACTTTACCAACATTTTTAAACAGCGCACACATATTTAAGACCTGTTATGGGAGCAGCATAGTATTATTTTTTCACCACTTGATTGCACTGGAAACCATGCGATTTGTCTGGCTCTGCTCAACTCCCCGCTTCTTTTCTACTCTGACATCGAGTTGCATCATGCGTAGATGTGCTGTTGAAGCCAGTCTCACCATTAAGTGGCAGCAAATGTTGAGAAAACTACAGTTGTAAACGTTAAGTCAGTGTTACTGATATGCTGACAATATGACTCTAGCGCCATGTCTGACATCACTGTTTCTTGATGGCTGAAGTCTAAAGAAAGCTGCAGTGTCTGATAGATGCCACTCAAGTGGAACTAATGGAATCAAGCTGTGCGATTGTGTTTATTGGACATAAAACCTAAATCAATTTTATTTGTTTAATGGTGGTTGCAGTTTATTTATGTGCCTTTTATGTCTACCACTCCCTTTCTCACACACATCATCCCCACCATTACTCTTTTCTAAAGAGAGAAACTGTGTGATGTCACTTAAGTTCGAATATGTGCATCTGGCTCAGCCACCCACCACTATGCCCCAGGAAGAGGGGGATTATGGGAGTTGGGTACACACAGTTAACCTGGTTTAAGAGCAGCAGAGCAGGCAGGGGGGTTGAGCACAAGGCTGTCCACCTGGCTCTCTCCACCCTCGGGCTACAATTCCCCAAACTGGGCCAGGCTTTATGGGGAGGTTTAATGCTTTTCCACTTCTCTCCTTGCAGCTATTTTGGAAAGCAAAGGTCAAGTTAAAGACCATGACTGAACAGATGTAACATGCCCACATAGATAGTATGATTTTATTAAAGGAATAGTCATAAATTTGGAAAATACACTTTTTTTCTTGCTTGCCGAGAGTTAGATGAGAAGATTGATGCCACCCTGATGTGTTTTTGGTAAATATGAACCCACAGCCAGTAGCCAGTTAGCTTAGTTTAGCATAAAATTTCAAGTCACCAGCCTCAGAAATGGCAATTAGTAAGATACAAGTTGTTTGCAGACATTACAAAAAAGTGCGTGGATCTGGATTTATTCATGTATGCAATGCATGTGTGTGCCATTTTTTTGTTTTGTTATGTGCATGTGTGCATTTGCACATGGCACTGGGGGTTTGCATGCTGCTCTAATGCAGCTGCACCAAGGCTGTAGGTTGGAGAAGTTGGTTTCCTCCTCAATACAATGGGGAGTCTGTCAGTCAATGTTGTTTTAGAAAGGGGGCCTCATCCCCTAGTTCCTTTTGTGCCACTACACTCTTTTTTACGTGGATGACCAGAAGAACTGTTCTAAGCCCATTTAAAGAGCCACCAGATTACGACTTCATGTTCGCTCTGCTATACACTAGTGGCATGATGTATTTTTTTCCCAGGCCTTCCTTAAATGACATACAGTAGTCTTTCTTTATCTTCTCATTTCTCAAGAAGACTTCAACTTCTGCCTTTTTACAGTTACACTTGAAGTGAATGAAGTCATATTGAGAAACAAAGGGAAACTTTTTAAGACATGACTGATAATGTGATTCAATGAATGTAAATTCTACCGTCTTGATTTTCTTTTTGTTTTGGTTTTTGTTCCTCTTTTTTTTTTATCAAAGTTTCTCCCACCCTCCACCAAGAAGCTCAGCTGATTCAAAACTTTCATTTCTCCACAGCTCAGACTCAGATTTGTTGCCCTTTCTCTTTGGCCGACCTTTATCTTTTCAGCTGGGCAGTGTGTCAAAAGGTCTGGCCGGCATGAGTTATTGAGGCATTCATGTACCTGCATTCCTGACATTCCCTGTGTATATCATCTGTTGGCCGGGGCTTCCCTGGGCCCTGAGCGGACGCACGGAGGAGAACAAACAGGATGTTCGCCACACAGGAATGAACAAATGCCTCCAATTCATGACCAATTGTAGTATTTATTAATAACTCGGTCTTAACCTCACTCATATCTTTGTTTGTGTTCACATTTCCTAGATACAGTATGTTTTTTCAAAAAAACAAATAAATTGGACAATATAGTTGTCAGGTGGGATTGCTGAAATAGATTTATGTCTCTGTTGTTTTGGAACACAAAAACTTCCTAGATAAGCACACAGTGCGCATTTCAAGCTCACGTTTGAAGATTGAGGAACATCTGGCCTCACAAGAACCCCAAGATCAGGACATTTTCATCTTTATCACAGACTGTGGCCGTTGGTTTGGCCCTGTGATGATAACAGTCTCTAGCTTGAACCCAGCTATTGCTGGGATGTCGATCAGTGCTATGTCACATGTTAAATAAACATATTAGCAAATGGGTTCTGAAAGGTGGGTCTTGGTTTATCAACCCGAAAATGGCATTTCATCAACTTCCTGTTGCTTTGACTGGCTGTGGAATGTCCATTTGTTCGTGTGTTGTAAAGAAGGGACTGGAGGGGAAGTTATTTCTCTCAACAGAGTGACTCAGAGGTCACAGACTAGAAGACGTGGGTTCGTGGGAGAAGAGAGGGGGCTTCAGAGTGCATTCAGGCTGGAGAAGGGAAGGTTGTGGACAAGCAGGAGGGCAGAGAAGGCTAAAGGGTCTGAAAACCTCACACCACAGCTGTAAACTGTGTGGCCTTTAAACTCCTGTTGTAACACTACTTAGGGAAAGTTTCAGCCATTAGAATGGCTTTGAGTTTTGTCCATCTGTGCTTTCATCTATAATAGCGCCGAAACGACCAGTCAAGTAATCAGATAAGCAGTCGATGGAAAATAAACAGCAATTCTAATCATTTTTGAAACGTTTAAGTCATTTATGAGACAAAAATGCAACCGATTTACTGGTTTCAGTCTCTCAAATGTGAGGATTTGCTGCTTTTTAGATCAATGTAAACTTACAGACGGGGTAAGGTAAAAACTACCTCTCAGCCTGTTAGAAAAATATCTCTGTCTTTGGGAGAGCTGGTAGCATCAGCTTTGTTGGCCTCCTGGTTTTCCAGCATCTTTGTGCGGGACTCATGCTTTGTTGTGATTGCCTGGTTCAGGTTACCTCTCCAAAGAGCGATCGGGTGTCTGCTCAGAGAAAGGGGGGCAGTGT
Organism: Micropterus dolomieu; assembly: GCF_021292245.1. Taxonomy (NCBI): domain Eukaryota; kingdom Metazoa; phylum Chordata; class Actinopteri; order Centrarchiformes; family Centrarchidae; genus Micropterus; species Micropterus dolomieu. Next base: position 17,951,067 of record NC_060157.1, on the reverse strand, counting down.
TTTCTCACACTCTGCTCTGTCACTTTCAATACCTGGGAGCTTACCTGGGAGCTGGAAAAACACCTACAATTCATACATACACACACAAACAGATGGTACAAACCTGACAATACTCAGGGCAGTTTTTGATTTCCTGAAGAGTTCAGGAAGTCCTGGCAGCCCGTGACGACAACTGCTGAGCCTCTCATCCTGTCCACTTTCATTGTGTTTCAATGCCAAAGAACAGGAGGAACCCAAACAATGGCACTGGCAGTCATTAATGAAAAGCTAATGTGATAAATGTAGATGCTGTCATAGACTAAGTGTGATTCACACCTACAGTTACCATGAATGACGTAATTTAATTAGGTCATCTGGCTTGATGAGCCCCACCTCATGTAGTCATAAGCTACTGTAAGTGTACATGAAAAGTGTGACAGACTGAAGCCCAGAAGTTGGTTCTGTATTTACCTTTCCTGTCCTTGGTGAGCTTTCAAGACGGGATTTCTTTCACTTTCTGCCTTCTTCTTTTTTGAGGGACACATTTTTCTTGAGCTATATCCAGCCACCTCTGGCATAGGAACTGGTGCATCACTGTCTTTTTTCTCTTCTAAAGTATGGGACCAGTCATGCCAGGTCCCATTTTAATTGTGTTTTCTTTGCCTCCTTGTTGGCTCTACTTTGTGATAGGGATCAGTGGCCTGGCTTTTTCCACCATCTTCAGACAGTAGGCTATCCTTCATTAAAGAGCTTCTGGTCTTGATCTTTCCTCCTCACTGGCTGGTCCAGTTTCCTTTGTTACGGAGTCGTTGAAATATGCTCAGAAATGTGTTGCTTTTTCATATAGGCTACAGCTTCTGCCTACCGCTTCTTGGTATGTTCTTGAAAAGTGTTATCCTGGACTCAAACATTTTAGCAGGCAGCCAAATGGAATCACTTACCTAGTTCACACTATAGGATTTTTTGCTCGATTTGCCGCTCGGCAACAGTCAGCCTGTGATCGGGATTAAATCAGCTAGTCTTATGTGTGAACTAGTCAGTGACGCATCAGAACGGCTCCCCGACACATTTCTGACACATCACCGACGTCTGCCAGATATCTAGCATGCCAAATAACTGGAGGAGTCGGCCGACTCGACATCCATATCCAGCCAATGAGAGCAGGCAGCTACTTTTTCCACCGCAAAACACGTTTCACTCACCTCCAGCTCTCTCTATAGCTCAGACAATCCCTGCTACCTGCCTATGCTAATCCATTCTTTCACCCATATTCTTTGTCTTAATAACTGCCATCTTTATAATAAAAAAACAACAGCCGTTTTGTGTGTAGGTTTGCTCATTTCTCGTCGGGTGACAGAGCCGCTGTCAGCTCGTGTAGTGTGTGACCCCCTGTCACAGATCAGTCACGCAGTGTGAACGCCACAGCGATTTGAAGACTCCTGTGACAAGACGGCAAGCTGTGTAGTGTGAACAGCACGGCGATCGGCCGACGCTGAAAGTCGTGTAGTCTGCACAAGCCTTAAGTCTAGCAAATGCAGCAGGATCAACATGCAAACTGGATCTCAAAAAGCTGATCTATGCTTTTATTTCCAGTTGCTTAGTCATGGTCCCTTTTCAGGCTTCAGCTGCTAAACAAAAAAAAGACTCATAAGTCTCTAAACTGGCAACTAAAAGGTCAGAGTATTGATTTTAAAATGATGTTATGTGTCCTGAAATTAATTGAAGGGTTAGGACCACCACAATGAAAGTTTTGGTTGACACTGGCATTTTTATTTAGAACTTTAAGGAATAGTTCCACATTTTGGGAAATATGCTTCTTAGAGAGTTAGACGAGAATGTTGATACCACTTACATACCCATCTAGTAAATATGAAGCTACACATTGATATCTGTCTTTGTTTATCTGTTTATCTTGTACTGGTTACTGGTACGCAATCCGTGAAGCACCTTGAATTGCCATTGTCAAAGAAATGGGCTATAGGCTACATGATTAAATAAATTACCCTGCCTTGCCTTAATTGTGCGTTTTAAGCTCAGTGCATTGTTGTGAGCGGCTGTGACCCTTCATTGTCCTGGCTGGCCAGCTTACAGTTTAGTCGTGCCATAGGCCCCTTCTTCCTGGACCCCACCCTGATGAGCAGACACTCAGGCTTGTTGGGAGTAAAAAGGTCTGTCTGGGCTTCAATATCTGAACTGCCACAGGCTCTGTCCAGCATAGTAAGCACTTCAGTCACCCACTCACTTGCCCCTGAGCCGATGATAACTTAGTCTGGCCTCTGTAAACCTCATCAAAGTATAGATAAAAACACAGACTGTGTTTCCAACCCACTGACAGAGCACAGATGAGAGAATCGCATTGAATGCATTTGCTTAGTCTTAGACTATTGACTTTCAGTCAGAACATTTGATTCACATGGGACAAGACAAACCATAATACCTGTTAACTATGTCTCTAGACAAAGAATGCTGAATGTACATTTTCAAACAATACTACAAAAAAAGTCCCAACATTAAGAAAATATTTTAAAATCACTTTTTTCACTTTCAATGTCTCACATTTCATAAATCACTGAAAAATACATTTACTATATAATAGAGAGCAATTGACCAAATTGACCAGGCTTATTAGATGTTAGTCATTTAGTTAACTTAAACACATCAAAATAAAACAACAATTTCATGTTATTCATTAAAAAAATCACATTCGTTAATTATCATAAATGTACAGTCCAAAATACAAACACAGCTACATCCTAACCAAAGACACCTTGCAGAATAAACTTCTTTCACTTGCCTTGTAGCAACGTAACACTCTGGCTATACAGTGCCCTATACAAAAACAAACTGGTGTGCAAGTCATAATCTCAACTCAAGGCTAATTGTAACCCCCCCCCCCCCCCCCCCCCCCTTGTTTTGGGGGTGTATGCATGACTTGAACGCTCTGCTGAGTCCCTGATGGCTCTCCTGGACCCTCCATGCCTCCTTAACTGGGAACCTGATCCCATCAACAACACTAACTGTTGAGTCTTTAAAATCCCCGTCTTCCTTAGTCAATGGCTCAAATGTCTCTCTGTTTTAGAGTTTATGTACCTGTCTCTTCTGCTTAAATCTCCTCCACAACATTTACCCTTAAACACTTGTCCCATTATGTGTTTTTCTCTTTGTATGTGCATAATACTTTTTTTAGGTTAATAACCTTTTATTTATCCTAGGGCTGAAATCAAACCCTATTTTCACAATCAATTAAATATTTAATGTGTTTTTTGATTAATTGTTTAATTCTTTAGTCTATAAAATGTTAGAAAATAGTGATCATAATTTCTTAGAGCCCAGGGCCCCAATCACATTTAAGCTAATGTTTGGTATTTTTATTAAACAGTTAATCATCAAATCCAAATTAATATTGATTAATTCGACTATTCACTAATCCTCTACAATCTTATTTCTTCCATTGTCACTGCATTTATTGAGTTTTTTCTATAACTGAGATTTGTGTGCAAGAGATCTTTACACAACAAGCAAAACATATTAATAGTATTTTAACAAGTTTAACTACATTAGAGTTTAATACAGTGGAGTATTTCATTCTGTCTCCTCAGCAGCAGCTCGTGTTCTGGCTCACAATGGGGGCCTAATGACTGGATAGATAGTGGTGACAATAGAACCAGTTCATCTGGTTGTTCAGTGTACTGGTGTTGTGTTTTAGCCGGATTTTACCCTGACCTGCCCACCAGCCTTTGTTAGGGATTTTCTATGAGGAAAAAAATATCTCAAATGTCAAAGGATGGGAATGGCACAGCACCAAATCAAAACAAAGCTCCACATTGAATCCTTTGTCAAGCCAGTCTCAGGTCAAACACGAAAGGCCTCACTGGAGGAGAGAGTATGTGGGCAACGTGGTAGCATAACAAGCACAGAACATTTTTGGTATTTCTGTAGTATTTTACCCCTGAAATGGGCCTTGTAAGTCCACAACTATCAAGTGCCTCTGACCCCTCTCCTCCTAAAACGACTCCTTTTTAGCTTCTAATAAACACAGGAAGTGCGAGATTGTATCACTGTGGGAGAAAGTGAAATGAAATTAGCTAAATTGGGTTACTTGGCTCAAATCTAGTCAGAAAGAAAACATCCCCTCTGCTTTTTGCCTTGTTGCAGCAGAAGCCTCTTCTCTACCGCTCCTTATCATTCGAGAAATACTTTTTTACATTTGAAGGTCCACACACGTGCACACAACCCCACCTGTATTTGTTTACATTACCTAACTGGCAGACCAGTATTAAATTCAGTCTTCAGTGTGTCTTCAATTCTCAAAATGACATGATACCTATTGTATTTTCAGATTGGGATTTTATTGTGTCAGAGACATTTTTTCAAGACAGACACAGATGGGACACTACTCTTCACTTCCTTGTACAATTTTCCTGAAGACTCTGTTGTTGGTCAAATTTCTCCCAGGAGAGACAGAAGAGGAGAGAGAGCAGCTTGGGGGTCAGACAAGAGAGAAAATGTACTACTATAAACAGGATACATTCCTCCTGTAATTCTGGACATCTGGTATGCATGTTGCCTCTCTCCTCCTTTCTGCATGGGATTTATAAAGCAGGTTTTGTCAAAAACCCCATATGTTACATCTTTGCGCTGCTTTCCACTACAGTTATAGCTTGTTACAGGTTTGTCAGGCATTGCATTTGTGCATGTTTAAAGGGCTTTTTAATGGCATCCACTTGCAGTTTAAGGTTGCTGCGTGTGTGCTTTGTAATTTGGGGTTTACAAAAATATGCTATTTTGCATGAAATTATTAGTCAGCTCAATAAAAGAAAAGAAAAACATAAGCACCGTTTCTTTTGTACCTCTGTCCTCATTAGACAACATGATTCATGATGTGCTGATAGAGTGAGCAATGTGGTCTCGATGTGGAAAACTAATTTTAAAATACTCTCATGTGATATTCCACTGCTACCAGTGACTGTGAGTGGTTGCCATAGGAACAGGTGTCTGTTATTTTCCAGCTGTCAAACACTCCACCAGTGGCAAAATACCAGTGTGAACATCACGTCTGGCCTGGGATGGGTTAACAGGGTGTTGCGTTTTAGACAGGAGGTTGAGTTATAGCTGCGGGTTAAAAGTCAAGCTGACAGGCCGTTTGCGGCTGGGCTTACGGGGTACTGTTGATACTGGGTGAAAAATGGGGGTTCCCAGTGCAAACAGTCCCTAATGTCTCTTCAAAGAGAAACACTGAGGCGATCAGTTTCAGGGGCTGGCGAGCTCCCTCACATTGTTGTGCTTCCTCATTTTTAAGATTTCCGTCTCGACCCCTGTTTACAAGCTCTTGGCTCAGTCAAGGAAGTTATCAGTCAAAAACGTGTGTCGTATACTTTATGTTATTTTTTACAGCTAACATGAGGACATAAAATGCTTAAGTGGGTTGGTCTCCAAACACAAATTAGAGCATTTAGGGTTTAATTTGAGCCACAGTAAACTAGCTGCCTCAGGACATCTCATGTGGCGTTCAAGCGTTTTTAAGGGTGGATTAGATGACAGTTCTGCTAATAGGCCCGTACATTGATAGTGGCTTGTTGTGGTTAACAGTAAAGTGTTGCCTGGGAGATATTGAGACTTGGGAGTGCAGAGGAGATGCGGATCATCTCCTGTGGCCGGATGCTGAAAGTCAACACAGGAAGTGAAGTCATAAGTCCCCAAAATTTCGGCTGTGCTCTACCGTTGGCGCCAGAGTCACTGACACACACTTAGTTACAGCCTCTATAAATAGTCAAAGAAAAAGACAAAATGGAAATATGTGGTTATAAATGAAGCTAATTCACACATTTTATATTTTTCAGAATTCTATGAACCTTCCTCCAGACAAAGCCCGGCTCCTCAGGCAGTATGACAATGAGAAGAAGTGGGACCTGATCTGTGACCAGGTGCATTCATAAACTCTTAATTTATTCATAAATTACCGAAGCCAGCACTCATAATGTACACATACCTGCAATCATCAAGCTGCTCATTCAGCACTCAACACAGTGACTTCAGCAAACACACATTACGATTCTTACTCTGTTGTGTATCTTCAGGAGAGGTTTCAGGTGAAGAATCCGCCTCACACCTACATCCAGAAGCTACGAGGATACTTAGACCCTGGAGTCACACGAAAGGTGAGACAGTACAAATGACCTTTCAGATATAGTGTCCACTTAGTCCACACAACAAAGTCTGTTCACAGGTCTAGGAGAGTACGATTGCATTGAAAAAAGCAGTAGAACGCCTTTTTTGGCTACAGAGGAAGCTGCTTTAAGTCTAATAAATTGTCTCAAGTGCAAGGCAGTTTATAGGTCAGTTGGGTCTGAAGACTACAAGTTTGAAAATGAAAAGAATCTGGGGTTGAGAAAGGTTATCTGACCACTGTAGCTACCTCAACTCCGCTTGAGGCTGCATTCTGGGTAATGTAGGCACCAAAGAAAAAGAATGTGTGGAATAAAAAAGACCAGATCTCTGGTCTTGTTGCATCAATTTAAGTGTCCACTGTGAGTCTGACAATGTTACGGGAGTGCAATGCTAAGTCGGTGGAGTACTCCTCGCTCTTCAGTAAGGAACCCGTAAACTCTCCCGGCACTCTGTACTTGATAAATGATAAATCTGCAGCAAAACTCTCTCTCTTCATAATGTGTTACAGAAGTTTCGCAGGCGGGTACAGGAATCTACAAAAGTTTTGAGGGAGCTGGAGATCTCACTGAGGACAAACCACATCGGGTAATCAGTTCTTATCTCTTCCATTTTTCTGGTGAATTGCACAGTTCTTTTTATTGGTGCACAAAGCTTAAGAAAACCACATTGCTGTTTACCCTCGTGAAGAATAGTCCTTTCCGTGCTCTTGCTGCTGCAGGGACCCAGAGCTCTTTCTGGTGCCCAGATATCCCCCATTGTTCTAACTTGCCAAGCTCTGCAGCTCCACTTCATAGAGCTGGTCCTCATAATGCCCAGATGGTAGCCATTGTGCTGCCTCCTCGACTCCCCCATAGTGTTGAGCAGGAAGCTTTGTTGTGTATGCCAGAGGGACAGGAAGCCTGGCTGACCAATGCTGAACCCAGTGAAAAGCACAAAAAGACACACAAGGATACACTTATGTTTACACATTTCTCACATTTTAAAGCAAACAATCTTTTTGAATTATTTGGTCAGATTTTCTCACAGACATAGGCAGCACAATGCTGTACAGTTTACAATACACCCACCGTGTTATGTTAGGCCTTTCTAGCCTTTATCTCACTGTTGCAGACGTGATCCTTGACTTTATAATCCGATGTCACACAGATACTTTCACATAAAAAATGTGCTGCCGTGACTTTGCCACTTCTATTAGGCTTCATCAATAAAGGCCCCTTTCAATGCTTTCCCAGACAGACTCACAGAAAAGAAGAAAGAAAGAAGAAAAAAGAAAGCTATTTTGAGACAATTTCTGTGGGTTGGATTAAGTGTAACAGATGCTGGTTTATTGTGTGTGTGTCTGAATCCTGGGCCATTTCTGATGTGTTATTCCGGCGATTGCCAAGAAAATCTGAAATAGCAACTAGTTGGAGAGAAGATGAGGAAGGGAGAAGGAGCAAGAGAGGAAGGAGTGAGGGGTCAGAGGCAAGGAGGGAGAAGGGTGGGGGGGCGGGGGGTACACAGGAAACTGATGATCAAGCCCGCCTTCTTGTCCACCCCCTCCTCTGCTTCCCTCCTGCACCCAATCTTACTTCTCACTGCTTTGTTTGTTTTCCTCTGTTCTTCTCCTCACCTCTACTCACCTCACCGCTACTTTAAGGATCTCAATTGCTTTCCTGCTTGACTCGCCATTGGCTGACCAGCAGTCTGTCATGATCACCAGCTCTTAAAGACTATTTTAAGAACCTTTTACCCCAATCCTGTCGCCCCCTGGAGTTCCCTGAAGAAGTGGGGGAGGAGGTGAAGGGAGTCTGTGGGGGAGGCAGTACTGTTGACTGTCAGGGGTTCAAGCTGAGCCCAGCTCCTTTAGCCATATGCCCTCCACATTCTTTTTCTCATCTCAATGGGAATTCTTTTGTTTGGAGTTGTTTCTCTCTCCAGAAAAGTGGAATTAAATAGGGAGGAAATCTGATGCTTTGCTCTAGTTCACTTTCCCTAGCATTTCTTCCAAGTTCTTTCAGTCATGGGAGGGGAGACCCCGTTTGGTGCTGCTGTAAAGGATAATTCCTGTTTATTATAACCTGGGACTTATTTTTGTAATGTAATTTAATTTGTAATCATTTCTGTCAGTTATGATAACATCATACTCACAAGGTTATTGCTGAAATATTGGAACACGGTGACAGTGCTACAAGAATAAGTCAGACAAGGAATAAACACAAGCTGTCATACGATCAGACAGGTTGTCATAAGCAGGTTTAGCCACATTCGGTAAAAGCGAAAGTGAATGCGACCTAAATGTTTGAAATGATCCCCCATTGCACAGAATATTGTGTGCAAGCACAACTATGGCAAGTTCCATAGTTTCTTGCCCTGCCTGACTTCTTTTTAACCATGTCGCCACTTTCCCCTATCTTAGCAATTAACTTCAGTAAATACAATATTTTAACTTTAGGTGTTAGAGTAAGAACTTTATTCATCAAAAATATACAAAGATAAATGAATAAAGATGTTCTTAACACCGTGAAGTAGAGCTGCAACTAACCATTATTTTCATTGTCCTACAACCATCAAGTGTTTGACATTGTTGCTTGAAAAAGGCCTTAAATTGTCCAATCGAGCCGATCCACAAATCATTGCAGATCTACAGTGTCCAGTAAGAATTTCATGAATGCATCAGGAAAGTCAGGGGATATGTACTGTATGTGTACTAGGCTGCAAAGCCTACAAATCTGTGTGAACATGCATATCTAAACATATAATAACACGAATACACATCCACCCATCTACATATACCTCCATGGTTTTACGAGAAGAAGCATTCAGCCCAACCAGTTTCAAAAAATGATTTTTTCTCCATGCCTTTAATTATCTCCTCTAGTTCTTTCCATGTTCCTATACATGGGCTTCCATTTTGCCTACAGTTTCTTGTAATTACTTTTAAAGAACTTACTCTCAATGTTCTAAGTAAATATTTGTCCTTTCTAGCCATTATTTCATGAGTACTCACACCTAATAAGGCAAATAGATGTTATTAGTTAATATTAGTGATGGGGGGGATGGCCAAAACAAGATCCGAGTTATGAAAAACATGATTACGAAGTACAAAAAGTCCTATAAGAAGGTTTCTATGGAGCTTATAAATTAAACCAATCCCTGTGTTTCTCTTTTTCTCCATTAATGGGTAAAATGCAGTCCTAAAGGATATGGGTGTGTTCTTGATTCGGTGCCCTGCTAACCCCTCTCTGTTCTCATGCGTCACAGGTGGGTCAGGGAGTTCCTCAATGATGAGAACAGAGGTCTTGACGTCCTGGTGGAATACCTCTCCTTTGCACAGTGCGCTGTCATGTGAGTACCTGTGTACAATTTGTACAGACACATACACATACACATACAACTCTCATGACTGTAGCCAAAACCTTTCCTAAGGAACTGGGTTGGGCAGTGGGTCCAGCTGCTGAGTTAACATGTTGTGTCTCGTAGAGCCTGTAATAAACCGCTTGTGCATCCAAAAATGTGCAAATTGCATTCTTTGGATGTGTTTGTATGCCTTGTTGCATACTTGGCAAACTAAATGTGTTTCTGGACAGATGCTATGTGTTGTAGCGTTGAGCTATACCTTGCCTGAATGGGACAGAATCTCTGTGCTGAGCTTTATCATGCAGCTTGATGACAGTTCTTGTGATAAACTCCGGCTCTCTACCAAGCTGCCTTGCTGACCTAACCTCCCCCGTGCCTCTCATCTATACCCATGTGCATCTATGTTGGCTTGTCTGTCTTGTCTTGTATGTGGCCCAGGTTGGATTTTGAGGGTCAAGAGAATGGGGAGGATGGCTTCTTGGACAAGGCTAAATCTTGGAGCAGGTCCATAGAGGATCTGCACCATACGAGCACCCAACCCTTCTGCAACACACTGGTGCGCTCTGCCCGCCAGTCTGTCCTCCGGTATGTATGGCTAAGCTGGCATCCCGCTATTACCTGTGCCTGTTATTCCTCGCTCTGCTTACCTTGAATGCTATAAACATGTATTGGCATGCAAGCCAGTTGTCTTGGTGCTGTTTTGTTTCAGGACAGTGCCTGAATGGTTGATGTGTTATGTGTCTGCTGACCGCCAGGCTCTGTAGATTCCTGTATCAGAGATAGAAACTAAAGTCTTTGACCTTTTGTGCTATGCGTCTCTCTTTGTTAATAGTCCTCCCTCATCTGTCCAGATGTGAATCTGCACTGTCAGATGAGAGCCAGCTGTGAGCTGCAGCATGCAGCTGTTGGACAGTTGTGATTCTCTTCTTCATCACTGAGCCACACAGACAGGATATGAAGAGACACAAGATGTAAAAGTCTGACAGGAGTAAATAAACGTTATTAGAAGAAAACAGAAAAATAGTCACCAAGAATAACTTTCAGGCATTCATGCATTTAGATTACTGTTAAATATATTAGTATAACATTAAGTATCATGTAGTATTACCTACAAAAATTCTGGATCACAAGACACAGTAAAAGCCAGTTATAAACTGCACAAGAAAAGTAATTTTACATGACAACTGTGCAAAACAGTTACATAATAGTAGTCTGTGTGCATAGACTTAGGTCTGTTGACAGCAGCACGGAAACCAGGCATCTCCCATAATGCATCTGTAACCTCAAAAGCCATCTAAGTTTTTTCTGTCAGACCTCGTTCTCTGTAATTTTCTCTCTCTGCCTCTCTCTTTGTGACACACTTAAAACAAGAGTCATATGAATACCAGATAGACTTAAAAAAATAAATAAATGAAATAAGCCATCAAACACTGAGTTTGATCACTGACTCTGTCTACCAGATATTAACTTTTGCCATCTGTTGCAGCTATGGCTCGATTTCGAACACCAAAACCATCAAGAACTCCCGCCTTGTGAGCCAAAAAGATGATGTGCATGTCTGCATCATGTGCTTGAGAGCAATCATGAACTATCAGGTAACAAACAGTGTCACCAAAACAGTGTTGTAGAGGCTCACACACAATCTGATAGATAAGTGTTATAAACGTGAGGATTGTGTTTCCTGTGCAGCCAAGTGCTGAATACATAACCATGTTTTTCTGACCACATCCTGTTCTCGCCCTCTCTCTCTCTCTCTCTCTCTCTCTCCGTCATGCAGTATGGCTTCAACATGGTCATGTCTCACGCACACGCAGTCAATGAAATTGCTCTCAGCTTGAACAATAAGAACTCACGGTAAGAACTGAGGCCCCTTTCTCCATAGGCGCAGGGCTGGGTCAAAGAATAGGGGAAACCCTGCAGCAAGCTCATATGATAGGCCCCCCATTCTCCATGGGGCTCAGTTTCTCTCTGAAGTCAGGGATCATAGGCGTATATATACAGGCTGTTAAAGTAATGTTTACTAAAGACAGATTAGTGGTAAACTGCCAGGGTTGATCACTTCATAATAAGGCTAGGAGGGTAAACACTTACAGCTATAAAGACCTGCCTTCATTGGGATTATACATTTCAACTCCTGTATTTTAATGTATTTGCACCAGTTTTGAGGAAGTACATTCTGGCAGCACACATGTGTTAAAAATTATGCTTTTCCACCTTTAATTTGAGTATGTTGTCTAAACAAATGTCTCCTGTACTTCCAGGACAAAAGCCTTGGTCCTTGAACTGCTGGCCGCCGTCTGTCTTGTCCGAGGAGGTCACGAGATCATCCTCTCAGCATTTGACAACTTCAAAGAGGTGCCCAAAGCAATGTTTTAATGAAATTTGAACCACTGCTACCTGTTGCTTGCACTGTTTATAATCGACCTAAACTGAATTGCGATCATTTCCCACATCGCTGGTGTGTATGAGGTATTTTTGGGCCAGTGTAGAGGGTTGACAGTTGTGGTGCTGGGAGTTTTCATGTGTGCTGAGTATGTAAGTAAGCAAAGCTCTACGGTGGCCTGTCTGCGGTCATTAGTCTCATTAAGACACCAGATGTGAGCCAACCTTGAACAATGATAAGGATCAACTCCCTGATGGGAGCCAGTGGACCACAAAGGTTTGCTTAGCCTCTCGGTTTTCGCCTGCACATTCATCCGAATACCGGAACAAGACAATTACCTCGCAGCCGAAAGCCCCAGAGAGACGCAAGAGCTAAGCAACCCACCAGTCAAAACAAGATGGTATTTCTGTAGTGGTATTTTTTTTAATTATACATTAATAAAAGGTGACAGGTCTTCTAACAGGAAATCTCACTAGAAAGGCCACCTAGGGTATTTAACTACAGCAGCACCAGTAAACACGTATTAGGTCCACAACTACTACTATTTCTAGTTAGGGTTGTCAGAAATGGGCATGGAATTTTTGAAAAAAACATCCCTTCCCCCTTCCAGTGTATTTCTGTGATGGAAATGGGCTTAAAAAATCCATCCCAAGTCTGAATCTTTAGCTGGCTTCCCTTCCCATGCTTATAACAAGCTTTTGAGAGGTTGTTGTTGCAAATGGGGAAAGCCATCCTTTGTGTACATACAGCAAATCTCTCCTGGAATGTGATGGATCATAACAAAATACTCTATTATGCTATGATTTGTCACATGAGTTCATATAATACAGCAGATACATAGAGGACTTCAAAGGGACTCTTTTTTTAAACTTTATTTTTATTGCAACAATTCAAGACACAACAGAACAATTCACAAACATTAAGTATTGGATCATGTTGACAAGTAGGAATAGATAATAACATAAGTAGTAAATTGTGGGGGGAAAAAAGGAAAATTAAAGGGGAAAACAGACAGTGATGCTTTTAAGCTAAAATACATAGTTCTGGCATAGTCCGCGCAGTGATTCCCATTTCTTCATACAAACTTCGGTTTTCAGTTGCAGCTTTACTGTGACCTTCTCCATGACATAAATGTACTTAATCCTTTCTCTTTTTTAAACATTTTGTCAATACTATAGGAGTTTTGTGTCCCCTACCATGTCAAAACCCCTCCAACATAAGTCAGTTGTTAAAAATACTTTTCTAAATCATCACTGTGGATTCAATGAACAACCTCTGTATACTTGCATCTTTTGCATTTTAGGTGTGTAAGGAGAAGCATCGCTTTGAGAGACTGATGGATTACTTCCGCTGTGAGGAGGGAAACATCGACTACATGGTAAGATAAGCTTTGCATTATTCATAGATGTAATCGTTTTGGTGTGAATATGTGTGCTTTCATCTATTCATCCAAATAAATAGATTTCTATACCTGAATCTAAATCTGTCTGTGTCTGTGCTACAGGTTGCTTGCATGCAGTTCATCAACATCGTGGTCCACTCAGTTGAGGATATGAACTTCAGAGTCCATCTGCAGTATGAATTCACCAAGCTGGGACTGGATGATTACCTGGAGGTAATGTGACGGACGACACTGTGGTTCAAATGGCCAAATCAAAAACATATCCTCCAGTAGGGACTATTTGTACAGCATGTGTAGAGAGTGTGTAGAGTATAACTAATTTTGATATTCATTTTTCCTCACATCAGAAATGTAAACACACAGAGAGTGACAAGCTGTCGGTGCAGATCCAGGCCTACCTGGATAACGTGTTTGACGTGGGTGGTCTGCTGGAAGATGCGGAGACAAAGAATGCGGCTCTGGAGAAGGTGGAGGAACTGGAGGAGCACCTGTCTCACGTAAGTGCACCACCCAGTCTGGGCCACCAACACTGCTCTCCGGGCTCATTTATGAGATTGTTGTGTTTCACCAGCCATGTACTTAACTTGGCTGTTCCTATGTGGTGATTAGAAATCTACTCAGTGTTTGCATTTCACAAGTGGTTCAGAATAATGATGGGGTGGAGAATGCTGGAAAGTACTGTGCGTGAAACAATCCTAATATTGTTCTCATGTTGGCTCAGTCTTTCTGGGCAGTTGCCTTCGTATCCCACGCTGCTTCGCAAAGACCCTCCTCACATGGAAAGGTCGTAGGCAGCCCTGACATCACTCGAGGAATTTAAAAACAAACTCTGCTCTCATGGGTCAGGAATGATGGGGGAGGATGAGGGTGAAGATTCCCTATGAATTCCTTTGCAACATGTGTAATCTGTTCAAAATCAAAACAGAAAGCTGTGTCATGCTGTTGCTGCATCATGCTGCTGGGCATATCATATTTCTTATTGATGATGCACATTGTGTAGGGAAGAGAGTGGGAGGCAGTGGAACTGGAAAAGATGCCTGTGGCGTGGATCAATTCTTGTATTCAGCACCTTTCATCTCTGTTGCTCTCTCCGTCTTCTTTCCCAGGTGACGGAGAAGCTGCTAGAGGTTGAGAATGAAACAATGATGAAAGTAGCTGACCTGGAGAAGCTGCTCCTTCAGAAAGATAAGGACCTGCAAATAATACGGGTAAGCTGACAGTCATAATGATGTAATGTTGCTTGCCTGCCTCGAGTCAGAAAGGCTTCACTTCATGTTGCTGTGTGTCACCAAAGATCAGTTTCAGATGCATGTAGCTAAATTGCTGTGATAGCAAATTAAGTCAGCAGGAAACAGGATGTTTCTTTTGGTATGTAGAGTCATTGTGGTGTGCTCATTATTGCCCCCTGGTGAATGTTCAGGAGACGTACGAGTCGACCAATACCCAGGTCAACACCCTGAGGAGGATGATCAAGGAGAAGGATGCCGCCTTCCAGAGGCACAACAATATTGAGAGGCGGCTGCTGGAGCTCGAACAGCAAGGCACCATCCGTTTGCACAAGAAGCCAGATGGAGAAATTGCCATCGAGCCACTGGGTGTAAGAGGCGTGGGTGGTGTTGGGGTCAGCGGCCTTGGGATCCCACTGGGTGACATTGGGCAGCTGTCTTTGGGTTCAACAGCTGGGTTAACAGAACCAGGAGGACCAGACATCAGTTTACCACCAGCCAGTGAAGCTCCTCCACCTCCTCCTCCACCTCCACCGCCTCCTCTTCCTTCTGCATCAGGTGACAGAGCATGACTCACATTGATTATGTCTAGTGACAAATATATGTGAAAGTTGAATTTGTTTGACTACAGACGCTTAGAGGAGGTTTATTTTCAGTTCCCCTTCTTTGTTCATGCGTGCCAAGCCAGGTGATGTCACAGCAGTGTTCTTCCACCCCAGACAGGAAAGGGAAATACAAGGCTTGTTTCTCTTATGTGTGATTGTGCAGGCAGACTGTAGCACAGGAGAGATGTTCTCAGGACCGCATATAACAAAACATATAGGTTACAAAACATATAATGCAGGCTTATAATGAATTAAATAAAATATGAAGATAATAGCAAAAAAAGAAGAAAATTAATCAGTAGGTTATCAAATGACACTAAAATTAATTCATAAATAAATTGATACAGAAAATGCTAATAGTCTTTTGTTCTAGCATTCCAGGAAGATACGTTTTACGATATTTTCTTGTACATTAATTACAGGCTCAAATGCACCAGTCCCACCACCACCACCTCCTCTTGCTCCACCTCTGCCAGGCGCTTCTCCCTCAGTTATCCTGAGTGTGGGTCTCTCAGGTGAGAGCTGACACAAAATGACATATATTTGTTATGTACTTTTGTACTTGAGTGTCTTTGCTTTCCATTCCACTGCAGCAATATAACAGGTTTACATATATATATTTTATTTCGTTTTTGACTACAGCTATCAGAATCAAGAAGCCCATCAAGACCAAGTTCCGCCTGCCTGTGTTTAACTGGACGGCCTTGAAGCCCAATCAGATCAATGGCACAGTCTTCAACGAGATTGATGATGAGCGTGTGCTAGAGGTAAATCAAGCAGATTAAACCGCTAAAAAAGTCCCTGAAAACTTGGCTTCAAAACTCTATATCATTAAATATTCATGACTAAATAAGCAACAAGGTATCGTTACATATTTTTGATATGTTACATATTTTAAGGGTCTAACCCAAAAGCTCAGGGAAATGGTTTCTTCAGGACTGTGCAGGTGTTTTGATCAGATCAGATCGACAGTGCTGGCAATTTAAGCAAAAACGCACTAGAGAAAAACAAGAAATTGGTCTACTTTTGGCAGAAAACTGTGTTCACGGGGAAGCTCAGCATTCATAATAGAAAGCAGATTGAGAAAATGTGTTTTCAGCCTTTAATATAAGTTCACAACAAGTAAGTAAACTGTCATTCATGTGCAGGTGCTGGATCTGGAGAAGTTTGAGGAGCTGTTTAAGACCAGAGCCCAGGGTCCAATTGTGGACCTCTGTTGCACAAAGAGCAAAGTAGCCCAGAAGGCGGTAAACAAAGTCACCCTTCTGGACGCCAATCGCTCCAAGAACTTAGCCATCACACTGCGAAAGGCTAACAAGACCACAGAAGAGATCTGCAAAGCAATAGAGAAGTACGCACTTTTCCTGGACTTGAAATGCTTTTTGAACCATAGACAAAATAGAACAAGTTACTAATAAATTTTGTGTTTACTCAGGTTTGACCTCAAGGCCTTACCTGTCGACTTTGTGGAGTGCCTGATGCGTTTTCTGCCCACGGAGGTGGAGGTGAAGGTGCTGCGTCAGTACGAGCGTGAGCGGCGTCCACTGGACCAGCTAGCGGAGGAAGATCGCTTCATGTTATTTTTCAGCAAGATTGAGAGGCTCACGCAGAGAATGAACATCATCACCTTTGTTGGGAACTTTTCGGAGAACGTCAACATGCTCACGCCACAGCTAAATGCAATCATTGCTGCTTCTGGGTCAGTGAAATCTGCACCAAAATTGAAAAGGATACTCGAGGTAAGAAGCGTTTATTAGTTCTTATATCATCAGCATTGGTATCATTTATGCATATTCATTTACTCTTCTGGTTTTCCCTATAGATCATCTTAGCCTTGGGAAACTACATGAACAGCAGCAAGCGAGGCTGTGTTTATGGCTTCAAATTGCAAAGTCTTGATCTGGTGAGTATTACCTAGCAGAATATGGAGACATTTTTCAAGTGCTCCATTCATTCCCATAACAATAAGCATAAAAAGATCACACTGTTCACTTGTGCAGTGCTTTTGTTGATATTGCCATTCATTCCTATTGTTACACAGCTGTTGGACACAAAGTCAACAGACAGGAAGATGACATTGCTCCACTACATAGCTCTCATTGTGAAAGAGAAGTACCCTGAACTGGCCAACTTTTACAATGAACTGCACTTTGTGGATAAAGCTGCAGCAGGTGAGTTCAGACAAAGCATTTTGAAGATATACGATATGAAGAATTAAGTTCAAAACATATCTTTAATGGTTTGCTCATACGTTAGTATTATAGTAAATAGCTCTATAAATAAAACATCTTTCTTGTCTAAAAGTATCTCTGGAAAATGTGCTGCTGGACGTTCGAGAGCTGGGGAAAGGCATGGAACTCATCCGGAGAGAGTGCAGTCTCCACGACCATTCAGTACTGAAAGCCTTTGTCCAGGCCAGTGACCCACAGCTGGACAAGTTGCAGAAGGACGCCAAAACAGCAGAGGTATCCAACACTGTCCTCGCCGCCTAACCTCAAAGGGAAAAAAACTTGAAAAATACACGGGGAGCAAACTTCTGCCCAGAGCTCGCTGACCTTTAACACACAACCAATTATGACTCCCAACTCGACAGTGTTTACATACATTACTTCAACTCTGTCACTGTCCTCCTTCCCAATTCTAGGAAGCCTTCAACAATGTGGTGAACTACTTTGGAGAGAGTGCCAAGACGACTCCACCCTCCGTGTTCTTCCCCGTGTTTGTGCGCTTCATCAAGGCCTACAAGGTGAGGATGCCAAGCAGACACAGCAGCTACAGTGGGTACGGAAAGTATTCAGACCCCTTTAAATTTTTCACTCTTTGTTTCATTGCAGCCATTTTCCAAAAATCAAAAAAGTTCATTTTATTTCTCAGTAATGTACACTCAGCACCCCATCTTGACAGAAAAAAACAGAAATGTAGAAATTTTTGCAAATTTATTAAAAAAGAAAAACTGAAATATCACATGGTCATAAGTATTCAGACCCTTTGCTCAGTATTTAGTAGAAGCACCCTTTTGATCTAATACAGCCATGAGTCGTTTTGGGAAAGATGCAACAAGTTTTTCCACATCTGGATTTGGGTATCCTCTGCCATTCCTCCTTGCAGATCCTCTCCAGTTCTGTCAGGTTGGATGGTAAACGTTGGTGGACAGCCATTTTCAGGTCTCTCCAGAGATGCTCAATTGGGTTTAAGTCAGGGCTCTGGCTGGGCCATTCAAGAACAGCCACGGAGTTGTTGTGAAGCCACTCCTTCGTTATTTTAGCGGTGTGCTTAGGGTCATTGTCTTGTTGGAAGGTAAACC